>NC_053026.1:187591831-187730161 GCF_003073215.2 Triticum urartu | reverse complement strand
TTCTTCTATCAATTGAGCATGATTTCATTTCCATCATTTTCACGAAATACATTATAAAGATGAATAATATGATGCAACTTCAATTCCATTTTTTGTAGTTTTCTTTTATAAAACCAAACTAGTGATAAAACAAGAAACTAAAAAATCAATTGCAAGATCTAAAGATATACCTTCAAGCACTCACCTCCCCAGCAACGGCGCCAGAAAAGAGCTTGATGTCTACTACACAACTTGTTCTTGTAGACTCGTGTTGGGCCTCCAAGCGCAAAGTTTTGTAGGACAGTAGCAAATTTCCCTGAAGTGGATGACCTAAGGTTTATCAATCCGTGGGAGGTGTAGGATGAGGATGGTCTCTCTCAAATGACCCTGCAACCAAATAATAAAAAGTCTCTTGTGTCCCCAACACACCCAATACAATGGCAAATTGTATAAGTGCACTAGTTCAGCGAAGAGATGGTGATACAAGTGTAATATGGATAGTACATGTTGGTTTTATAATCTGAAATTATAAAAAACAGCAAGGTAACCAATAGTAAACAGGCACAAAAACGGTATTGCAGTGCTTAGAAACAAGGCCTAGGGTCCGTACTTTCACTAGTGTGATCTCCCAACAATGTTGACATAGTTGAATCATATGCAAATCCCTCAAGTGCGGTGTAGAGTTCACTCCAAAATTACTTGTTGTATAGAAATTGTTGTCGGGCATGAAACCACCAAAAAGCTATTCCTTAGAATAACACCTTAAGATGCAAATCAACCAAAGCCCTAATGTCACCTAGATATTCCAATGTCAACACAAATATCCATGGGTTTGGTCAGATGATAAGCATCACACAATTTCAGATTCATCAATTTGATTCCCAAGGAGTGCCCCAAAATATCTATCGGAGAGTCAAGATGAGAACGTGTGCCAATCCCTATGCATAGGTTATATGTCTCCAACGTATCTATAATTTTTGATTGTTCCATGCTATTATATTATCTGTTTTGGATGTTTTATATGCATTAATATGCTATTTTATATGATTTTTGGGACTAACCTATTAACCTAGAACCCAGTGCCAGTTCCTGTTTTTTTCCCTTGTTTTAGAGTTTCATAGAAAAGGAGTACCAAACGGAGTCCAAACGGAATGAAACTTTTGTGATGATTTTTCTTGGACCAGAAGACATCCATAGGGCTTGGAGTGCATGTCAGGAAAGCCAAGAGGCAGCCACAAGGTCGGGAGGCGCACCCCACACCCTTGTGGGCCCCTCGTGACTCCACCGACCTATTTCTTCTTCCTATATGTTCTCTAATATCCCAAAACCTTCCGCAACCTTCTGTGAGATCCCATCTAGGGGCCTTTTCCGGCGTCCTGCCGGAGGGGGATTCGATCACGGAGGACGTCTACATCAACACCATTGCCTCTCTAATGAAGCGTGAGTAGTTTACCATAGACCTACATGTCCATAGCTAGTAGCTAGATGGCTTTTTCTATCTCTTTGATTCTCAATACAAAGTTCTCATCGATGTTCTTAGAGATCTATTCGATGTAATACTCTTTTGCGGTTTGTTTGCCGAGATCCGATGAATTGTGGATTTATGATCAGCATATCTATGAATATTATTTGAATCTCCTCTGAATTCTTATATGCATGATTTGATATCTTGGCAAGTCTCTTCGAACTATCGATTTGGTTTGGCCAACTAGATTGGATTTTCTTGCAATGGGAGAAGTGCTTAGCTTTGGGTTCAATCTTGCGGTGCTCGATCCTAGTGATAGAAGGAGAACCGACACGTATTGTATAAAAAGATGGGTTTTTCATCATATTGCTTGAGTTAATTCCTCTAGATCATGTCATCTTTCTTAATGCTTTACTCCGTTTTTTATGAACTTAATACTCTAGATGCATGCTGGATAACGGTCGATGTGTGGAGTAATAGTAGTAGATGCAGGCAGGAGTCGGTCTACTTGACACGGACGTGATGCCTATATTCATGATCATTGCCTTAGATATCGTCATAACTTTCCCTTTTCTATCAATTGCTCGGCAGTAATTTGTTCACCCACCGTCATCTATTTCCTATCTTGAGAGAAGCCTCTAGTGAAACCTATGGCCTCGGGTCTACTTTCCATCATATAAGTTTCCGATCTACAATTTTAGTTTCCTATTTACTTTCTTTGCAATCTTTTACTTTCCGTTCCATGAAACAAAAATATTACTTTACCGTTTATCCATCTATATCAGATCTCACTTTGCAAATAACCGTGAAGGGATTGACAACCCCTTTATCGCGTTGGGTGCAAGTTGGTGTTTGTTTGTGTAGGTATTCGGTGGCTTGTGCGTTGTCTCCTACTAGATTGATACCTTGGTTCTCAAAACTAAGGGAAATACTTACTCTACTTTGCTGCATCACCCTTTACTCTTCAAGGGAAAAACCAACGCAATCTCAAGAGGTAGCAATAGGCCCTAAAGTCACGGATCCCGCAAGTTGATCACAATAATATACATCAAGTAACTCAATTAGATATCCCAATGTCACTACATATATCCTCATGCAAAACACATATTAAGTGCTCTCAAATCCATAAAGACTCAATTCGATAAGAAAACTTCAAAGGGAAATCTCAATTCATCAAGAAGATAGAGAGGGGAAAAACTCCATATGATTCATCTATGTCAACAAAGACCGCGTTACATCAAGATCGTTCCATCTCAAGAACACGAGAGAGAGAGAGAGATACAACACATAGCTACTGGTACATACCCTCAGCCCTGAGGGAGGACTACTCCCTCCTCATCATGGTGGCTGCCGAGATGATGAAGCTGTCCACCGGTGACGATCCCCCCCTCCGACGGAGTGCCGGAGAAGGGCTCTAGATTGGATCTCGCGGTTCTCGAACTGGCGGCGGTTGGAACAAATTTTCGTTGACTCCCCTAGGGTTTTTGGAATATTTGGGCATTTATAGAGCAAAGAGGCGGTGCGGGAGGCCACCGAGGTGGGCACAACCCACTAGGTGCGCCTGGCCCCCCAGGCGCGCCCTGGTGTGTTGTGCCCCCCTCGGGGCACCCCCAGGTGCTTCTCTGGCCCATTGGATGTCTTCTGGTCCAAAAAATCTCCAAAAAGTTTCGCCGCATTTGGACTCCGGTTGATATTGATTTTCTGCGATGTAAAAAACAAGCAAAAAACTACAACTGGCACTAGGCACTATGTCAATGGGTTAGTCCCAAAAAATGATATAAAGTTGCTATAAAATGGTTATAAAACATCCAAGAATGGTAATATAACAACATGGAACAATAAAAAATGATAGATACGTTGGAGATGTATCAGTGCACCCTGGTTCTTGATGGCTGCCCGTGAAGGCGCCAACAAACTCATGGCACAGGTCAGCCCACGTGAAAATGGAGTTCTCTGGTAGGTGCATCAGCCAAGACCTCACATTTGGCTTGAGCGCCAATGGGAAGTAGTTGGCGAACACCTTCTCATCTCTTCCCCCGGCAGCTTGAACAACGATGGTGTAGATGCTCAAGAACTTTGCTAGGTTTAGTTTCCCGTCATACTTCTCTGGTATTTCTGGCTTGAATGGCCAACAGACTTGCCGCAACTCACGAGTGAAGGCGGGGCACCCAACTTCTAAAGGTAGATACCCACCTTCACCGAGAGTGGGCTCGTCGACGTCAGGGCGATTGTGCCTATCGGACTGGTGGTGGGTGTCGTGGCATCGCTCGATGGTGATGCGCGCGCCTTCCCTTTGCATGTCCTCCGGGACTCGCCATTGGCCTTGAATCGCTCAAGGGTTGGACGAAGCCATCGAGATTTCGTCGGGTTCTTGATCGCATGGCTCTGGCTATGGCCCCTGTGTAGGTTGTCGCGGAGGGGACTGCACCGTGGGGGTGGCCCCTTCGGTACGGCCAGCAACGCAGGCCGTTGTCATCACCTGGGAGGCCGTGGCGGGCAAGCTCGCTGTGATCCTCCCGCCTCAGTGAAACCAATCAGGCTTTGAATGATGGCTCTCCACTCATCCATCGGATCGGCTGCCAGCGGAAATCTCAACAGCAGTTGGGCCCGTGCCATGGCCTCCCAAGTAGTGCTTGGCATGGATGACGACGTAGACCGTAAGGTCGCCTGGCTCCTGATGGTGCGGGTGGTAGCAGCACTATGTTCTCGTCGTCGTGAGCCCGTTGCCAGGGCGGCGTGGTGATGAGGTGGAGGCGCTTGAGGGCCAGCGGCTTCGTTTGGCGCCTCGGCTGGGTCAGCTCGTTCCAAGGTGGCGCATGCCCTGCGTCTGCGGCCGCAGTGGGAGCGGCCGGAGAGTTGTGATTCGCCCCAAAGCGAGTGCCACCGCTACGGCTGTGCCCTTCGGACGGGCGGAGAGGTGCAGACGGAATGATCTCTCTGCCCATACCTCGTGGAGCGTGGCCACTGGGATGTTGTTGGTGTTGTCCTTAACCGGTGTCTCCTTCCCCCGTTTCGGTCGCAAGGGAGGTGGTGACTATGCCGCCTGCACCGGCTACGTCCCCTGCAGCGTCCACATCTCTGTGCGTCCCCGTAGCCCCCGTGGCGTCGGCGGCCGTGTGCGATGGGGCCTTTGAAGTGGACGGATGGGCTACTGCACCGGGCTTCCTCTTTGGTGCCATGGACGGTCGAGCCATCGATGAAGAAGATGATGAAGATGACACGCTGCATACGCTTTCTCGGGTTCGCGCAAGCGCTTCCCCCTACCTGGCGCACCAAAGATGTTGTGGGAAACCACGCCCACCTATGGGGCCATCAGCCCTTGTGGTTCGGCAGGGGGGATGAGCACATTGCACAAAGAGTGGAGAACATAGCACAACACGACCGAGATTACTCGGGCAGTTCTACCCAGGTTCGGGCCGCCGCGAGGCGTAAAACCCTACTCCTGCTTTGGTGGATTGACGGGAGGACTGTGGTGGAAATGCAGTGCTCTAGCTCGGCAGGGTTGCCTCGTGGCGAGGTCAGCTACGCGCGTATGAGTGTACAAGGGTTTGAATCCTTTCTATGGTTGTCATGGCCCTCCTTTTATAGATCAAGGGGTCACCACAATGGCAAATCAGTCATTGTGTACTAATTAGATAGCAAACAATGCAATCATAACTAACTCTGCAGACAGGGCAAAGCGCATTAAATGTGCCGCTTAGTGTCACATCATGGCATGCCCGACAAGCCTTGCCGAGTCGTCTGGCCACCTCCTCTCATGCCTGCTTGACACGTCACCAGATGGGTGTCATTTGGAGGTGATTTCCTCTGGAAGTGGCTTCCATGTGTCAAATAATAGCGACCTAGTCATTTGGGGGCTTGACACTGCACCGATTGATGACTTGCGTCGCTACGAGGTGGAGCGGCGGAGTCTTCAGCAGGGTGGTCTGCCCTTGGCGTCCCCTGCAAGCTTGCCAGGGCAGTGTTGAGACTTGTCTCCAGAGCAACCTCGACCTTGCCAGGCTTGCCTACCCAGCAAGGGAGGCTTTCCCTTAGTGGTGTCTTGTTTCCTTTGGCTTGACTTGGTCTTCTTAATCTGCCCTTTGATTCCTCAAAGAGCTATCTCTTCAACTTGATCTCGTTTTGGATGTTGTAACCTTATTGTTTAGGCATGTGCACGGTATGGTCAACGGACCCAAGGCTTGTTGCACCGAGAGAGAGAGAGAGAGAGAGAGAGAGTGGCCCGCCATGAGGTCGAAAGAGTGGGGGCGGCTTGGATGGACTGACCTAGATAGACAATCTGCATGAGAGAGTATAGAGTGTGTCAATCGAGGCCCGAATAGGGAGATATATCATTTGTGTGTGAGAGAAAGCGAGGTTAATCGAGACTTAGATAAAGAGAGCGAGATTGAGCGAGTGTGTGCCGTCGTGCGAAAGAAAGAGTGAGCCAGTCTCGAGAGAGTGACCTAGACAGACAATGTGCGAGCGTGCACACAAGAAGGGGGGGTCTAGATAGGCAATGCATGTATCTAGCAAGAGAGGGTGGGAGGGAGAGAGAGAGAGAGAGCTCGGCATGGAGTGCAATGGCGGGTGTGGGAGAGAGATACATTTGGTAATAGGGTGGAAAAGGGGGTTATGTAGTTGAGAGAGTTAGAGATTGAAACATGGAGAGAAAGAATGAACATGTGTCGGAAACCGATAGCTTCTTAAGGTGGTTAGCAGAGGAAGATTGATCGATACAAGAAGTATGTAGCGTGTGTGCCGGGGGGGCTAAAATCAACATTTGAATGTAGATAGTACGAGACTTAATATCAACGTTTCAATTTAGTGTACATTGTAAGATTTGAATTAAGGACCATGCATATGGCTTCCGTAATTATTTCGAATTCGTGCCATACTAGGTTTGGAAAAGTTGACATTGACTCGATTGTTGTGCTATTTTGTAGGTCATATGTTTGAATCCATCCAAAGTTTTCTCACTACCATGGTGTTCATCTTATACATATGAATTTGTATTAAAAAGTAGCGTCGATACCATGAAATGCAAAATCCACGTTAGAATTCGAGATCGCTATGTGACACACACTCTAATTCAAATAACTCCTCATTAATTAATTTATAGTATATCGTTTCTAATGACTAATTATTTGCAAGGAAAACACAGGCATGGTAATATATACAAATTCATTTGCAAATGAAATAAGATTTGTTTGCATTCTCAAATGTAGGCGCACCAGGCAGACCAGGGTCATGTCGTGGTGGTCACGTGTGTCATACGGACGCTAGCACCTAGCCACCCACCCCTCCCTCCCTCCCCCCCCCCCAAAAAAGAAAAGAACGATGAGAAAATAAGTTTGTGCTTCCACATTTTGGATTGAAATATCTAACAGCCCCAATTCCAGCCCTGCAAAATCTCCCTTCTCCACTGTCCACTTCTGCGCCCAGAGCGCTCAAATCCCTAATTCACCGCCAACCCAAGCAAAGTTCGAATCGCCCCTCGTCTCGTCTCTTTCCCCACCTCTGTGTCGGACGACGAGGACGACGGTCGCGCTTCACCACCGCATTGGAGCTACCTCATCTACGCCCTCGTCCACCGCACCGGGTGATCCACCGACAGCGTCGGCCGCCGCAACCGACGTGCCTCACAGACACCGACTTCCACCGCATCAGGTGCGCGAGTCCATTTTGCATCATGCTTTTATTTTAATATTTATTACATTATGGGCTGTTATTACACATTATATCACAATACTTATGCATTTTCTCTCTTATATTATAAGGTCTACATGAAGAGGGAGAATGCCGGCAGCTGGAATTCTGGACTGGAAAAGGAGCAAATATTAGAGACCTATTCAGCACAACTCCAAAAGTCCTAAAACTTCACAGATAATATTTTTAGAATATATAAAAAGTATTGGGCGAAGAAAGCACCAGAGGGGGGCCACCTTCCATCCACAAGGGTGGAGGGCGCGCCCCTGCCTTGTGGGCCACCTGGCAGGCCCCTGATGCCCATCTTTTGCTATATGTGTGTTTTGACCTGGAAAAAATCAGAGGGAAGCTTTCGGGATAAAACGCCGTTGTCTCGAGGCGGAACTTGGGCAGAACCGATCTATGGCTCCGGCAGAGCTGTTCTGCCAGGGAAACTTCCCTCGGGGAGGGAGAAATCGGAGCCATCATCATCACCAACGATCCTCTCATCGGGAGGGGGTTAATCTCCATCAACATCTCCACCCACACCATCTCCTCTCAAACCCTAGTTCATCTCTTGTATCCGATCTTTGTCTGAAAACCTCAGATTGGTACCTGTGGGTTGCTAGTAGTGTTGATTACTCCTTGTAGTTAATGCTAGTTGGTTTATTCGGTGGAAGATCATATGTTCAGATCATTAATGCTATTTAATACTCCTCTGATTGTGTACATGAATATACTTTGTGATTAGTTACGTTTGTTCCTTAGGACATGGGAGAAGTCTTGTTATAAGTAATCATGTGAATTTGGTATTCGTTCAATATTTTGATGAGATGTATGTTGTCTCTCCTCTAGTGGTGTTATGTGAACGTCGACTACATGACACTTCACCATTGTTTGGGCCTAGGGGGAGGCATTGGGAAGTAATAAGTATATGATTGGTTGCTAGAGTGACAGAAGCTTAAACCCTAGTTTATGTTTTCATTCGTAAGGGGCTGATTTGGATCCATATGCTTCATGCTATGGTTAGATTTATCTCAATTCTTCTTTCATAGTTGCGGATGCTTGCAAGAGGGGTTAATCATAAGTGGAAGGCTTGTCCAAGGAAGGGCAGCACCCAAGCACCGGTCCACCCACATATCAAATTATCAAAGTAACGAACGCGAATCATATGAGCATGATGAAAACTAGCTTGACAGTAATTCCCATGTGTCCTCGGGAGCGCTTTGCTCTATATAAGAGTTCGTCCAGGCTTGTCCTTTGCTACAAAAAGGATTGGTCCACCTTGCTACACCTTACCTACTTTTGTTACTGGTTACTTGTTATGAATTATCTTACCACACAACTACCTGTTACCGATAATTTCAGTGCTTGCAGAGAATACCTTGTTGAAAACCGCTTGTCATTTTGTAACACCCACGATGCGGCTATATCTCCCACGTGTCGAGGCACGACTTAGAGGCATAACCGCATGGTAGGCATGTCGCAAGAGGGGTAATCTTTACACATCCCATGTACTGAATAAGAATGGGATAAAGAGTTGGCTTACAATCGCCACTTCACACAATACATAAATATAGCATTACATCATCCAGAATACAATCAAGGTCCGACTAAGAAACCAAATAAAGAAAGACAACCCCAAATGCTAGATCCCCGATCGTCCCGACAGGGCTCCACTACTGATCAACTAGAAACGAAACAACACAACGAACACGATCTTCATCGGGCTCCCACTTGAGCTCGGTTGTGTCACCTGCACTGGTATCATAGGCACCTGCAACTGTTTGGAAGTATCTGTGAGCCACGCGGACTTAGCAATCTCACACCCGCGAGATCAAGACTATTTAAGCTTGTGGGTAGGAAAGGGTAGTGAGGTGGAGCTGCAGCAAGCACTAGCATATATGGTGGCTAACATACAAATAAGAGCGAGAAGAGAAGCAAAGCACGATCGTGAACTAGAAGTGATCAAGAAGTGATCCTGAAGCTACTTACGTCCAAGCATAACACAAGAACCGTGTTCACTTCCCGGACTCCGCCAGAAAGAGACCATCATGGCTACATACGCGGTTGATGCATTTTAATTAAGTTAAGTTTCAAGTTTTCTACAACCGGACTTTAACAAATTCCCATCTGCCCATAACCGCGGGCACGACTTTCGAAAGTTCAAAACCCTGCAGGGGTGTCCCAACTTAGCTCATCACAAGCTCTCACGGTCAGCGAAGGATATTCCTTCTCCCAGGAAGACCCGATCAGACTCGGAATTCCGGTTACAAGACATTTCGACAATGGTAAAACAAGACCAGCAAGACCGCCCGATGCGCCGACATCTCGATAGGAGCTGCACATATCTCGTTCTCAGGGCAACACCGGATGAACACTACGTACAGCTAAAACCAACCCTCAAGTTTCCTCGAGGTGGCGCCGCAAGTGGCTCTGGTTCAGACCAACACTTAGAGAAGCACTGGCCCGAGGAGGTTAAAATAAAGATGACCCTCTGGAGCACGACTCCCAAGGGAAAAGTAGGTGGTGGTGAGGAAAATGGTAAAACCAAGTTTGCGCCTTGCTGGAGGAGTTTTATTCAAAGCAAACTGTCAAGGGGTCCCCATAACAGCCAACCGTGAAAGGAACGCAAAATCAAGGAACATAACACCAGTATGATGGAAACTAGGGCGGCAAGAGTGGAACAAAACACCAGGCATAGATGCATTAAGGTAAATAAGATATATTGTGATATTCCAACATAACCATGTTCCAACATGGAACAAACTTCAACTTCACAAGCAACTAGCAACGCTATAAGAGGGGCTGAGCAAAGCGGTAACATAGCCAAAGAACGGCTTGCTAGGAAAGGAGGGTTAGAGGCTTGACATGGCAATATGGGAGGCATGATATAGCAAGTGGTAGGTATCGTGGCATAGCAATAGAGCAAGAAACTAGCAAGCAAACATAGAAGTTATTTCGAGGGTATGGTAATCTTGCCTGATATCCCGCAAGGAAGAAGAACGAGTCCATTAAGAAGGCAAACAGACGTAGTCGAATGGATCCTCACAAACGCGATGTTATCGGAACTAACCCGAAGAAGCAACACCGGAAAGAAGCAAACAACATAGTAAACAACCATCACATAAGCATGGCATGATGCGCAAACAAGTATGATGCATGTCCGGTTTAAATATGCATGGCATGACAAAGTGCACAAACAATCCTACAAATTAAGTGGAGCTAAATATGCAACTCCATTGCATATTGACGAAACACCACGTGACTTATTTAGTTCTCTCTCGTTTATGTACTCAACAATATTAAATGTTGATTAACATGGCAAGGGGTGAAGCACAACAAAACTACCTATCTAGGCAAGTTTAAATGAGGCCAGAAACAACGAATAACAATTCCGGTAAATCCCCGTGTGCATATTTTAGGTTTGGTACTGTTCTGCCCTAAACCATACTTTTGAGTTGTTAAACATGCAAAGTAAGGTCACCATGTTAATCTATGTATTTTCTACCCCATTTACATATAAAGTTTGTTAATTTTGGAGCTACGGTTATTTAGTTATGAATTAAATCATTTTAGCATGGCATAGGAGCAAATTAATGCAAACAACAATTTGAACATTTCAAACATGGATGAAAGTTTGATATTATTAAACTAGACAAAATTCTAGAAATTTTACATATAAAGTTTGTTTTAATCCGATGCACGGTTGTGAAGTTATTAAATGCATGAAGTTTAGGGGCTATACTGTAAAACTGCACTCTCTAGAAAAAATTAGCTAAAACGTCCAGGAAAAAACCATGCGTTTGGGCCGAATCTTGCTGGCCCAACAGGAACAGGGGAGGGGCTGGGCGCGTCCTCACCATGGGCCATGGCCCAGAACTGTGTCGGAGGCCTCACAGGCCTTGGCGCTGCTGGGCTGACGCGGGAGAAGGTGGTCACAGCGTCGAGGCTGGGGATCAACAAGGCGGGGCGGTCCACGCGAGGCAGGGGCGCGTCGTCCTTCCCGTAGAACGAAGTAGAGGAGGGGGCTGTCTCGAGTGGCAGTGGGCTCCAGGGAAGGCCGGCGAGCTGCATACGGGGCGGATCCGGCTGGCCGGCGCCGGATCCGGGCAATGGCGGCGCGGGTGGAGCTCAGGGGTGTCGTCAGTTCCCTGCTGTTGGTCGGAGGCGACGAGGGACGAAGACGAAGGTGCGAGCGCGCCAGGATCGAGCTCGTGCATCCGTGACGTCCTGCGGGACAAAGACAACAGAGAGAGTTTTGAGCGACAGAGAGAGAGAACTCAAAAAGAGGGAAGGAAGCGGGGGCACGCCCTTGGTTTGGGAGGAGCTCTTCTCCATGGATGGAGGAAGCAAGGAGGCGCAATGGATCCTGGTGCTTGCCGGCGGTGAGGTTCAGTGGGGGAGGCGGGATTGCAAGGTGGAGGTGCGCTCGGGCGCTGCTGCCTTTTGGGGTGGGACGCCGGGCATCTTCAGTGCGGGTGCTCGGCTAGAGGATCTCATGCTCTCGGACGAGGGGAGGCGCAGGAGATCGGGTGGCTCGATCCGGAGGCGTCTGGGACGGGTGTTGCTTAGGGAAGGAGGAGCTCGGGCAGTGGTTGGCTGCGGGGAAAATCGGGCGAGGAGATTTGGCCAGGTGGTGTGCGGTGGAAACTGAATGAGGAAGAAGGTGGGTGGATGTGGTTGGCTGGATGTGGACTCCGATGAGGATTTGGAGAGGGGGTGGTGGCGGATGAAGTGGATGGATGGGACATGAGGCCTAGAAACTAGGGTTGCCCACAATATATAGCAAGCCGGATAGGTTTAGGGGGATATAAGGTCCCTCCGGTTGTAATCGTACGGACGGGAAAAATAGGTTAGGTAGCCCAAATAAGAAAATGGATATATTTTATAGATGTTTGGGGATGATCTGGACCCATCGGTGACGACTGAGTGGGTCAGGTTCGGGACAACTTTCGGACGCGCACTCGAGGGGTTCGATGCATTGTGCAAGGAGGGGTTTCGGGGCCTGGCGGTTGGTAGCGGTCTATGTAGATGGTCTAGGGAGGAAAGAGAGGAATGCCCGGCACATGTTTCCGGATACCGGAAATGTCCGACGTATGACCAACTATAATGCCGCTATAGTTATCTGTTGGGGTGTCAAACGGACTCTCAAAGCGAT
This sequence comes from Triticum urartu, assembly GCF_003073215.2. Classification (NCBI taxonomy): domain Eukaryota; kingdom Viridiplantae; phylum Streptophyta; class Magnoliopsida; order Poales; family Poaceae; genus Triticum; species Triticum urartu. Next base: position 187,717,889 of record NC_053026.1, on the reverse strand, counting down.
GAAACTTGGCAGGCGGCCTATCTACACTATAACAACACCGCATGCCAACTTTCAACCCATTCCGAGAACATTTTCCCGGCACTTATAGAATAATATTTCGGACGTGCCGCGGGCACGTGCAAGTGTGTCTGAGCTAAGAACGGACAACGGAAGGAACTGGGGGAACCCGGACGAATGCAAGTTTTGAAAACATGATGATGCAATGCACATGATGACATGGCAAGATGCAACACGCAAGCGAATGACATGGCAATGACGGCGAATAACTGGAAGACACTTGGCGCAACGGTCTCGGGCGTCACAACACTCCATCACTACGAGAGGATCTCGTCCCGAGATCTATGATGGCACCGGAGAGAAGCGGAAGGGGAAGAGAAGAGGTAAACTAAGTTGCTTCTTTAACAAATGAGTGAAACCAAAGAACCTTGATAGGTTGAAAACTTGAAAGAAAACCACGGAGATGAACGAAGTTGAAAACACTCCGTTAGAAAAGAGGAACAATGAACATTACTAGAACCTTGTAGGTTGAAAGACATAAGAAAAAGGGTTGCAATGGACAAGAAGTACATGCAAGCACTCTGGTAGAAACAAGATGTACAAGGAACAATAAGGATCAATTACGACAACACTCCGGTTGGAAATGGAAGGTAAAGACTATGAGCTTGGAAAAATGAAAGCACTTGGATGAGAGTCCGGTTAGAAGAGGAATGGTAGACACAACACTTCGGTTGAAACAAAATAGAGAGAGAGAAAGAATGATGTAATTTGGACAGCACTCCGACTGTAAATGGACGGAATCGAACATGCATTTGACAAGATGAGAGGATACTTGATGAAATCAACAACACGCTAACTTCGGAACTATTGAAAGAATGGCACAAGGGGTAAGAAAGATTTCAGACAGCGTTCCAGTTGAATGGATAGACAAAGGAAAGAGCATGATCTTGGCAAAACGAGATGATAGGACAAAGAGAGCAACGTCACAATGCCTCCGAAACGAAAGAAAAGAAGGTAGATCGTTAGCATAAGAGAATGGAGAAAGAAATGACAACTTCTCCCACAATTGAATTTGAAAAGCATCTTGCAAAGAAGGATTGAACGCAGTTGTTGGGAAATCAACAACGAAAAGAATAAGCTTGTAGTGGGCTTATGGAAAATATCTCAAAATTTGAGATGAAATTCTGCCTCTACAAAAACAAAAGATTGGATTGAAATTCACAAGGAGACGAGAAACTTATTTCACCGGGAGGATAAATGAAGAACTTGGGTCATTCATGAGCACCATAAATAGCAACACTCCTAAGGAAAGCTTTAGGTGGAATATAACCCAAGATAACTCCAATGAAGAGATGGACGGGTTGCAAAGGATCTCATGAATGAATAGAAAATGATGGATTTAAAATATGTCATCCCGGACAACTTGTGAATCATGAAACACGAAGGGAAATTGTCAAGAGTGACATAACACCACCTCAAAAGCTAAGATAGGAAGAACTACACTTTTGGAATGCACGGTGAAGAATAATTGAAGTATGGTTTGGCGGACCTTAGCTTCGAGAGAAAACTTGAAGAACAAATTGAAGAATGAAAAGAATCCTTGACGAACCACCATGTTGAGCCTCCATGAAGAACTCCAAATAAAAGGATGGCATAAAGAAAGAGAAGTTGAAAACACCAGGTGAATCCTTGCAATGATTAGGTGGAGCTTCGTGGTGATATAACTGAGAGATCTTGGAACTCCAGGAAAAGTAAAGATGAAACAATTGAAACCGAGAATTTGATGAACCTCTGGAATAAGGAATTGAATATACTCGATGAAGCAAGAATAAGAATTACATTATGCTTATCCTTCATCAATTAACTTGATGACAAGCAATGGATTTGGCATACCACTTATTCTCATAGAAAGGATTAAGAGAGATATAGTGCAAACTTGAGAAGGTCTTCAGTGAACCACCGGTAGGACTGAAACAACGGATAAATTAATATGATAAAGAAGGAAGAGAAATCTTGAACGAACCACCGTAAGAATTGAAAATGAACGAATAAACGATAAAGAAACACCGAGCGGAATTAGAGAACGAAGATACTTAGTGCAATTTAGATACAAGAGAACAAAGATATCATGAACTGATTAGAGAACACTTGAATGATGCACCGGTAAGATTTGGATAACGAGAGCTGAAAGCTGATAGTGAATAAATCTGAGATGATGGGCTCCGGAGAATCAAACTGAAAAGACTCCTGAATTGCTCCGGATAGGTGAAAAGAATTCTCACAATCGAAAATAATTATGAGAGGATGGCAACAAGTTAGAATCACGAATCTTCGAGAGAACGGACCAAGATTTGAGAGGAACTCTTCTTCGGTCTTCAAGTGTTGAGAATGACAACGAGAAACACCACCATGAATTGTTGATGACACTCCGGGATGAAAATTAGAAAGGTTGAACCAACGATGAAAAGAATTTGAAAGATCTTGGAGAAAGACATATGACTGATGACAATTCATTCTTACGTCAAACTTGGAAAAGAATTTGAGAATTACACCGGCAAAATAGAAGAGTCGGGTAAGATCCTGGGAAAAGACCTGTGGGTTAGGGCCCACTCAAAAGAAACACCGTTGAAAAGGATTTGAAGAGAGATTGCACCGGTTGAATTAAATGGCTTGAATGAGATAACAACCTCGAAATAACTTGAACGGATCGAGAATGGAAACGTGAATCTTCTAAGATATCTTCGGCACTCCAGAACAAATGAATGGCGAGAAGTGGATGATCAAGAGGTGCACCGGCATGAGAAAGCATTTGAACCGAGGAAATGATATGATCGACAAATTAAAGCTTGAATTGAATCCACCGGAGAAGAAAAAGAATGACGAATGATGAACTTGAAGCTCCGTTAGAATCTCCACGATAGATCACCGGGTCGAAACTTGAAAGAAAAGGATGAAGAGACTTCACATGAATAAAATGGATAGTTGATTTAGAAATTTGATTCCTTGAAGGAAAAGGGTGGATGGCGGGAAAACAAAGGAAACTTGGGGACGGATGAAACAAACACCGTTGAGAAGACTTAGAATTGATCTTGCGGATGGAGAGAATGATGGGATCATCTCGAAGAGAAGCGCACCGGTTGGAAATAGAATTGGGATGACAATCTCGATAAATAAGAAGGATTAGTATTCACATAGGAATATGAGAACACCGTTTAGGAAAGGTATGGAATCAACACTTGACATTGAAGCAACTCGAATACCACAACTAAAAATAAAACAAAGGGTTGGCTTGCAGAATAAGCCGGAAAAAACATATGATAGATCCCATATCGTATCATGTGTCTGTTGGAAATATATTCTAGGAGGTACTTGAATTCCCACTTATAAACTCCCGAAACTTTCTGGTTATGCAATCAGGTGTTGGGGATACAGGGGAAGCATAATATCTCAACCAAAACTAGCAAATCCTACATCCAGCTGTATCCATCCTTCAACACATAACCAAGAAACCTTCGAAAATCATTTACCTCAACCTTCGAAAAGCATCCGTTATACGAGTTATGGCAATACTCCCGAACTCCCGCCCCAATACTGGTGGCGTCGAGGTTATCTCACAAACAACTGCATAAAAGAGATTTTCGATGTCGGCGAACTCAGGTATTCCAGAACTGCAACGATAGAATTTTGACGACAACACCTCGGAGCTCAACTCCCTGGGACACTGCTACAACCCCTAAATGTCAGGAGGCACCAAGAACAATGTTCTCGTCACAAAACCATCGGAACGATTCCAAGATACCCGCATGATCCTAAAAAAATCATGAAATTTTAGAAGAGAAGAGTCAAAACTTCTACGTCAGGAGGCCTCACCAGAGAAACGAAGGGACCGAGGAGTAAAAAGAATCCTACTCTCCGATATATACAACCCTAAGACTCAAAACATTTTGTTCTAGACTCAACAACGTCAGCGATTCGATCAAGCAGGGGGCTCCTAAGTCGGGGAAGGCTTTGATTACCAACTTGTAACACCCACGATGCGGCTATATCTCCCATGTGTCGAGGCACGACTTAGAGGCATAACCGCATGGTAGGCATGTCGCAAGAGGGGTAATCTTTTCACATCCCATGTACTGAATAAGAATGGTAATCTTTACACATCGCCACTTCACACAATACATAAATATAGCATTACATCATCCAGAATACAATCAAGGCCCGACTACGAACCAAATAAAGAAAGACAACCCTAAATGCTAGATCCTCGATCGTCCCGACTGGGCTCCACTACTGATCAACTGGAAACGAAACAACACAACGAACACGATCTTCATCGGGCTCCCACTTGAGCTCGGTTATGTCACCTGCACTGGTATCATCGGCACCTACAACTGTTTGGAAGTTTCTGTGAGCCACGAGAACTCAGCAATCTCACACCCGCGACATCAAGACTATTTAAGCTTATGGGTAGGAAAGGGTAGTGAGGTGGAGCTGCATCAAGCACTAGCATATATGGTGGCTAACATACAAATAAGAGCGAGAAGAGAAGCAAAGCATGATCGTGAACTAGAAGTGATCAAGAAGTGATCCTGAAGCTACTTACGTCCAAGCATAACACAAGAACCGTGTTCACTTCCCGGACTCTGTCGGAAAGAGACCATCATGGCTACACACGCGGTTGATGCATTTTAATTAAGTTAAGTTTCAAGTTTTCTACAACCGAACATTAACAAATTCCCATCTGCCGATAACCGCGGGGACGGCTTTTGAAAGTTCAAAACCCTGCAGGGGTGTCCCAACTTAGCCCATCACAAGCTCTCATGGTCAACGAAGGATATTCCTTCTCCCAGGAAGACCCGATCAGATTCGAAATCCCGGTTACAAGACATTTCGACAATGGTAAAACAAGACCAGCAAGACTGCCCGATGCGCCGATGTCAGGACCCCGATTCCAAGTCACATCGATCTAGCCGGTAACACCTCCGATCACTTTGCGGCCTCACGCACGGTATTCCCACGGGTGTCGCCTTACCATGGCCCGGGACCGTTTGCACCTTTCGGCTCACGTATATGATAGTGTCGCTAGCATCCATATGACAGAGAACCCGGGCTGACATGACTAGTCGTGAACCCAAAATGGAACTAACTTACAGGGACGTGCATACATGAATCAACATTGAGCATGTCGGTCAGCAGCGTGTGAATCCGGGCTGTAGCAACTAGGCTAACAGGACTCCGGGAACCCGGGCTGTAGCAGGCTAGGCAGGACTCCGGATGTCACCGCGTGACATTTCCCTGAAGGGACAGACACAGGAACGAAGTGAATCACATGTCGGCCAGTCAAGTGTTCCAGAGCAGTAGTGCTGGGCTAGCAGGACTCCGGTGAACCGGGCTGTAGCGGACTACTATGGCTCATGGAAGCACAATACTACATTTCCCCATAAGAGAGGCTACCAAGGATAAACAACTAGGTTGTCGGATCCCACACATACCAAGCATTTCAATCATACACACAATATGCTCGATATGTGTTAATACAACATGGCATCACAACAAAACTCTACGACTCAAGTATTTATTCATTAGGCTCCGAGGAGCGAGATATTACAAACATGGGTCTCATGACCCAACATACAGAGCATACAAGCAACAAGCACATGCGAAAGCTTAACTTGTCTGAGTACAGACAACTACAAATGAAGAAGGCTGAGAAGCCTGACTATCTACAAGACCATCCCAAGGGTACAAGATCGTAGCTGAGGTAACGAGCTAAACGTCGAAGTCTCTCTACAAAACATAAATTAAGCAAACGTGAGTACAAATGTACCCAGCAAGACTTACATCAGAACTAACTACATATGCATTGGTAGCAACAAAGGAGTGGTGGAGTTTAACTGCAGCAAGCCAGCTTTGACTCAGTGGCTAACCTGAACTACTACTGCAAATAACTCTTTTGAGGTGGCGCACATGAGTCCACATATTCACCATATCAATACACCACTATGGATCCGCTCTCGTCTCCCTACGAGAACGCCATCCATAGAACTCATGATTATCTTGCGTATTTTAGAGTATCCACTTTCACTTGTCTATGAACTATGCAAGGGTCCAAGTTTCCATATCCGAGGAATCCGGCTATTCGAGTAGATAATGATAACCCGTAGGGGTGTACCTATTCACACACGCTCTCGCCACTTACCACCATGTACACATTGTGTATCTCGGCAACCTTCAAGCGGAATCCTGGCGAGGGAGTCGGCCACGACCTGACTAACCAACAAGTCTCTAGTCCAGGTTTATCGCCTATTCGGGTTCCATCCGCAAGGAGATCCGGCCGGGGTGTCGCTCACGGCCCCAAACGATGTGAGCAGGGTTCCTAAGCCCACCATCCGGGTGCCACTTGCTACACCGTGCCATCGTGCCTAGTCTGTCCGAAGCCCACCTGTACCGGGTGCCACTTGGTAGACTACTAACACAACCTACAAACACCAGAAACTAGTTGCAACTCCTGGACAGAGATCAGGTTGATTAATAAGTCGAGAAGGGCACTTAAGCATTCCAATACGTGGTAGTAGCTGTTCATGGATCACAAACACAGAACTCAGTTCCTAAGGACGGCTTCAATGAGACAACCCACCATGTACTCCTACATGGCCTCTCACCGATACCTTTACCAAATCGTGTTCACACGCTTAGCTCACAACAGTAGGACATGTTCTCACACCTCTAATTCATCCCCGATGAATCAGACCTGACTCAACTCTAAGCAATAGCAGGCATGAAAAACAAGCATGAATGAGTAGGCACACCAGGGCTTAAACAACTCCTACTCATGCTAGTGGGTTTCATCTATTTACTGTGGCAATGACATGCCATGCAAAGGAAAGGGGTTCAACTACCGCAACATGTAACAGTTGAATCGTTGTTGTCCTAATGTAGTAAAAGAGAGCAGGAGCGAGAGAGTGGGATTGTATCGGAATGAACAAGGGGTTTTTGCTTGCCTGGCACTTCTGAAGATAGTATAGTTCTTCATCGGTGTCATCGATCTCATCATCGGAACGTCGTCTACTGAGAGGGGACAATTACCGGCAAACAAGGAAGAACACAATCAATGCGATGCACAATATGATGCATGATCATGACATGGAAATATGCTGTGATTTGAGCTAATGCAACTAGCAATGATTTAAATGAAGTTGGTTTGAACCAAAGGTTCAAATTCAAACTCCATATGTGATTATTTAAATGCCAACATTTTATTTGACCTGATCAGCAGGCATAAGTTGCTCAAACATCCATGGAAATAGCATGAATGGATAGATTGGATTTTTTTGATAATTTTTCATATATAATTTATTTAATTCTGAGCTACGGTTGATTTTCTATGATTTTTCAAAGTTTAAAGCATTTTCTGGAATTTCTAAACATTTCCTGATTTATTTCAATTCCAGAAAGACTTTACTGCGTCAGCACTGCGTCATCATGACGTCAGCAGGTCAACAGGGCGCGGTCCAGGTCAAACCTGACCTGTGGGACTCATTGGTCAGTCACACAGTTAGTTAATTAACCAATTCAGGTTAGTTTAAGTGCTAAGCTAGGTTAGTTAGCAGGCCGGGGCCCACATGTCAGTGAGTGAGGGGGTTAATTAGTGGGGTCATCAGCGGCTAATGACGTGCCACATCACCAGCCACCAGAGTTGGACTCCGACGACCACACAGTGCGGCGGTGGCTCGCCGAATCGCGCTGTGGGCGTCGGTTGGACGTGCCGAGGGCACCAGGCGATAGACCTTTCTCCCGCGCATCTAGCGGAGGCAGGAGCAGGTCACGGGGTCACCGGAATCAACGCTGGTGATGAGCCGAGCAGCAGCCGGAGCTACGGCGTAATCGGGTTGGAGCTAGGGGCACGTGGGGAGAAGCTGGTGCTGGCTACGGGCTCCTGGAGACGCGTTGAGCGCGATGGTGTGCTCGGCTTCGAGCTACAACGGCTCCAGCCACGGCCGTGACGAGGCACAGCGGCGGCGAGCTTCGGCCGTGGTGGTCAGTGGGGCTAGATGAGGAAATCGACAGAGGGGAGAGAGGGTTTGGGAGCAGGAGCTCACAGTGAGTCGAACGGGAGGGTCAGCGAGGTCGGGGAGTCACCGGAGGCAGCAAATCGATGGCGGCGATCTTCGGTGGCCAACGAGGGGAACGGCGGTGCAGGCGGCATCCAGGGGCTTCCGGCATCGGGCGGCTCGGTGAGGAGGAGGAGAGGGACTCGGTGGAGCTCGTGGGCAGCTCCAAGGGGCGAAGGAGAGGCGGTGGACACGGCAACAGCAAGCGGCAGCGACGGCAGCGTTCGGTGGCGCCACGGGGAGAGGCAGAGGAGGGAGAGGAGGTCCAGCGAGAGAGGTGAGAGGTGCAGAGGGTCCGGGGGGTGTGTGGCAACGTCTTGGGCGTCGAGGCAGCGGCGGGAAGCAGGAGGTGGCCAGGCGCATGGGCGCACGCGGTGGGCACACATCCCTCGTCCTTCTGGCGAGAGGAGGGAGACGACTGGCATCGGCCAGCTGGGCTGGGCCGGCTCCTGGGCCGCATAGGTAAGTGGCCCACGTACTAACTCTCTCTCTGTTATTTAATTTGTTCTCTTTTTCTATTTTTGCTATTATGTTTTGGTTTAGTTCAAAGACCAAACTATTTTCAAAATTCATGAAAATAATTGTGTGAACTAAATGGACTTATCAAAAACTACACAACAATTTCCAGAATTATTGAAAATATATTTGTTATATAACAAATATAGATCCAATTCAAATATTTATTGGATTAATTCAAAGGCCCAAAATAATTGTTTCTGAGATTCTAGAAATATTGGTTTGAATTTTATCCCTTGCCAATATTTCCGGAGATTAACAGGAACATTTTCTTGGACTCATTTGATGAGATTTAAATGTTTGTTATTTTTAGAGGTCTTCTGAGGCTTTTGAAAATTCCTCAATTCAAATTTCATTTGAATTTAAACATGATGCTCACATGAAGGGCCAGCCTAGTGCATACCAGAACTAGGGATGTGATAGCTCACCCCTACTAAACAAGAATCTCGTCCCGAGATTCAAGTCATGAGATAGGAAGACAAACGGACACAAGCTAACATAATCTTCACGATCCAGATGTCTTTCTCGAGGATGTTGATTCATTGCATCACCTTGATCTCGACGTCTTGCTTTGAGAACTACATCCAACATGACAACGAGTAGAAAGGGAGAATTTAGAAGAATCGATCTTCCTGAGGTTCGAGCAACTTAGGATCATCGTAATGATCACAAGATCAACTCATGGAATGATACATGGAAACATCTCTGGAGCTGGGAGGCAAAACATGCATCAGGAGGGACGGAAGAAACAATTTGATGAGGGTTTCAAAGTAGCAAGGAAAAATTGCCATGATTCCATAACGGGGCACCTCAGGAAAAGTGACTCGTGGAGTTATTCCCTTAAGTGGCAAAAAGAATACTTTTGGTACATAGATCATTGAAACTCTTTATACTAGCCTAAGGCAATAACAATCGATCATTTGGCGGAGTTCGAATGGATGATGTGGACTACCTTGTTGAAGACAACCCGATGGATGATTTCTGCTTATCATCGGAAATGGAAGGGACCCATGGCAGACTGACACAAAGACGGGTGGAAGCTGGAAACAAAATGCAAATGTTGGGAATGATTCTAGTAACTGGGGAGAAACCCAACAGTAGAGAGAGATTCCACTATTGGAAAGGTTATAGCATAACCGAGGAAATCGAGAGCAGATCCCAATTAATGCCGACGATAAATCCTAGTGATTGCGCGTGCTCTCAAGAACTTGAGCATTCCCATATTCAACAAGTTTTGCCTATATCCATGTCAAGGATCCTAGCAACACAACATACTACCATGATGAATAATGGTGGAGGATGCAGATGCAAAGAAAGATAACGCTTTCTCAGATTTCACCTTAGCGAGGCCAAGGGATCAAAATCTGGATGATCGACCGAGAGACATTTAGCACTCCGCTTCTAATGTTCTCCTTGATGTGCTAGCATAACCCAGTTTGGTATCTAGGACATCAAGTAAAAGGTCGGACTTCGGGAACAGAAAAATCCATAAGGAACTACTATTGGAATAAATTCTACGAGATCCTTATGGGAAGTGGCCAACTTCTTCAAACAAGATACTACAATAATAGGTCTTCCGGTTGGGTGTGTTGGCGACGTCATCCACTTTACCGGTTACCGAGAGACCAATATTATAGCTCTTGGGAAAACGTCCCAACCATCACAACTGCCTGAGATTCAGATCTGGTTGGTGTCAGGATATTCCAGACTCATCGAGTCTAGAAAGAAAATGAAAGTTTGCAACACAAATCGTGAGATGACATTGCGAGATTCTCGGGAGATGAACTATGATAGCAAGCTCCAGAGCATGAGCTGGTTCTGCTACAACATCTGAACACGCTGTCCCAGACAAGCATGGCCACATGGTAGTCTTATAATAAAACACTAGCGAGTTCTGGTTGGGAACCATCATCGTGAATAACGAAGTCTTGTGCATTACCATGGATTAGCACTTAACTCCTTCTCCTAGAACAAATCAGTCAGTGGCTTGGTGTGCTAGGGACACATATGGACTGGAGGTAGCGAGCCTATCAAACCATAGAATACTTCGCACATGCATGACTAACTTGGGATGATTCCAAAGGAAGCAAAACAAGCTTTCTCGAATCCATGGCGGCAACTTGCATCAGATGCACATGAATTAGAGGAAGTCACATCTTTCAAGCGGACATATGCTTCATGAACGGGACATGAGGGCAATGCTTATAAAGTTTCCAACACTAGTATAATGTTCAACATGAATCATGGGGGAGACAAAATGCTGCTGATGGGCTCAACAGCAACTCATCAGAATTTCCATATCACTGGACTTCCACCATCATGTGAACACGGTGATAGCATTGGTCAGACCAAAAGATGTAATGGTGTATGCTCGAGGGATCAACCACGAGTAAGACAACATTACGAACATTGTTGGTTCTGATTTGACTTGACAATAGCCCATACTCAAGTCAAAGTTTCGACAAGGCAATAGATCCAACAACTGATCACGAGGACCAATCGATGGAGATATCATCTTTCTTCAACAATTACACACAGAAGATATCCCTTAGAGATGAACTAAGTTAAGCAAAGCTTCTACCTTCCAACTCTCCAAGTTGTTGTCTAGCTCAACCAACTAGCTTAGGGATAGCCAACACAGATTCTTGGAGAAGGGGTGATTTATAAGAAAACTAATTTGATCACGAACCCAACATGGCGGTCAGGGGACAACCAGGTAACACTTCCGAGAAGATCTTCGGAAAATCACGAGCCACCGATATGTCACTAAGCTCGAGAACAATCTTGCTTTTCAGGGCAAGATGATATGATCAAATAAGCAAGGAATTCAATCCTAACTCCAAGATCGAAGAGTGCACCAGAAATAAGGACAAGGTAGCACGATCAATCCTAGAATAGTGATTCGCTAACCAACACGCTAAGAATGATAATAATGTCCACAACTAGCAAGCAACACAGTTGCTAGGAGTATTGATTTCACACATCATGGTTCACTTGTCGGCATTCCGGTTACAACAACACGGGACCGAGGAATGAATAATGATGGAGAGAAGTATCACTGCATCAAGAGTTCATAAGAGGCGGTGCAATTCTCATGACATTCCTGACATAAAGATGGTAACACTCCAAGGTAGAACAGAGCAAAAGCTGGATTGGCATTTTGATCTGCGAAATACAACTACTTTGACCCAATCCCGGATATGGATGGGGTATTGGAGTTTGTTTCTCCTAGTCATTCTGAACCAGAACGGCTTGACGGACCACAAGAATAATATCCATCGATGAACATGATTGCACACATACTCTTGACTATCAATTGATAGATGATGGTCGGAATACAGCTGAAAATGGACAACTCAAGGAGCATATAACATTTTGAGTTGTGGATGCATAGATTAGTATGTCGAACTAAGTCCAACAGGTTTCTTCCGGATAACCCATGCGGAGAGATAGAATTGGCAGAGTCACAATATAGAATGAAGAACTCATCAAGAGCACTCTGGTTGTGATCTTTTGGTTCAAAGAACTTCTGCCATATTGGCTCATGGTATTGGAAGAACGATATACCATGGACCTCGAGGACTATCACAAGGTTACTAATATCTTAAGGGAACTAGCAAATACTAACAACATGAAGTAGGGTGAATCTCGGGTTCAAAACCCAGGAGTAGAATACCTACTAACTAAATAACATCACGAGATGCTTTCGAGAATGGGGGCCAGAATCATCACACTGGGAACACCAAACATGGCTAGATTACTAACTCTAAGATACCCTAGTGTCATAATAACAACTCCAACATATATGTCGAGGCAATAGAGTACCTCAACTCACCGATTAGTGTGCTTAATCTGGCCCAAAAGGGCATCAGGAACGGGAGGAAGGGATTTGCAGATGCATCAGACTATTTAGAAACCTGGGATGACTTGGACAGCATAACGACTGTAAATACTCAAAATGATTTGAGACATCCTGCAAAAATGGTGGCATAACCACTCAACATCACAATATCAAGGTTCTGAGGCCAGCTATGAACATATGGAAGTAGTAGGAACTGAACTGAGGCTTGAACTCAACAATGCTAGGCAACTACGGTTTAGTAACACGTTATCCTGAGAGATAGAAGAGAAGCCTAGTTCTTAACCCCGTAGAAAAGATAAGATGACTTAGATCAGAAGGTCATGAGGATAAGGAGTAAAAAGAGCCTTACGTTCCCATCCACAATCAATTCCCTTATATAACTAAAGCATTTCTAGACACGACTTCGACCAGCTTGGCTTGGTAATCCTACAGGCAGTCAGGCTCTGATACCAAAGCTGTCAGGACCTGATTCCAAGTCACATCGATCTAGCCGGTAACACCTCATATCACTTTGCGGCCTCACGCACGGTATTCCCACGGGTGTTGCCTTACCATGGCCCGGGACCGTTTGCGCCTTTCGGCTCACGTATATGATAGTGTCACTAGCATCCATATGACAGAGAACCCGGGCTGACATGACTAGTCGTGAACCCAAAGTGGCACTAACTTACGGGGACATGCATACATGAATCAACATCGAGCATGTCGGTCAGCAGCGTGTGAATCTGGGCTATAGCAACTAGGCTAATAGGACTCCGGGAACCCGGGCTGTAGCAGGCTAGGCAGGACTCCGGATGTCACCGCGTGACATTTCCCCGAAGGGACAGACACAGGAACAAAGTAAATCACATGCCGGCCAGTCAAGTGTTCCGGAGCAGTAGTGCTGGGCTAGCAGGACTCCGGTGAACCAGGCTGTAGCGGACTACTTTGGCTCATGGAAGCACAAGACTACATTTCCCCATAAGAGAGGCTACCAAGGATAAACAACTAGGTTGTCGGATCCCACACATACCAAGCATTTGAATCATACACACAATATGCTCGATATGTGTAAATACAACATGGCATCTCAACAAAACTCTACGACTCAAGTATTTATTCATTAGGCTCCGAGGAGCGAGATATTACAAACATGGGTCTCATGACCTAACATACAGATCATACAAGCAACAAGCACATGCGGAAGCTTAACTTGTCTGAGTACAGACAACTACGAATGAAGAAGGCTGAGAAGCCTGACTATCTACAAGACCCTCCCAAGGGTACAAGATCGTAGCTGAGGTAACGAGCTAAACGTCGAAGTCCACGTGGAACTACTAGCAAGACTGAAGTCTCTCTGCAAAACATAAATTAAGCAAATGTGAGTACAAATGTACCCAGCAAGACTTACATCAGAACTAACTACATATGCATTGGTAGCAACAAAGGAGTGGTGGAGTTTAACTGCAGCAAGCCAGCTTTGACTCAGTGGCTAACCTGAACTACTACTGCAAATAACTCTTTTGAGGTGGCGCACATGAGTCCACATATTCACCATATCAATACACCACTATGGATCCGCTCTCGTCTCCCTACGTGAACGCCATCCATAGCACTCACGCTTATCTTGCGCATTTTAGAGTATCTACTTTCACTTGTCTATGAACTATGCAAGGGGTCCAAGTTTCCATATCCGAGGAATCCGGCTATTCGAATAGATAATGATAACCCTGCAGCGGTGTACTTATTCACACACGCTCTCACCACTTACCACCATGTACACATCGTGTATCTCGGGAACCTTCAAGCGGAAGCCTGGCGAGGGAGTCGGCCATGACCTGACTAACCAACAAGTCTCTAGTCCAGGTTTATCGCCTATTCGGGTTCCATCCGCAAGGAGATCCGGCCGGGGTGTCGCTCACGGCCCCAAACGATGTGAGCAGGGTTCCCAAGCCCACCATCCGGGTGCCACTTGGTACATCGTGCCACTGTGCCTAGTCTATCCCAAGCCCACCTGTATCGGGTGCCACTTGGTAGACTACTAACACAACCTACAACCACCAGAAACTAGTTGCAACTCCTGGACAGAGATCAGGTTGATTAATAAGTCGAGAGGGGCACTCAAGCATTAATTCCAATGCGTGGTAGTAGCTATTCATGGATCACAAACACAAAAATCAGTTCTTAAGGACGGCTTCAATGAGACAACCCACCATGTACTCCTACATGGCCTCTCACCGATACCTTTACCAAATCGTGTTCACATGCTTAGCTCACAACAGTAGGACATGTTCTCACACCTCTAATTCATCCCCGATGAATCAGACCTGACTCAACTCTAAGCAATAGCAGGCATGACAAACAAGCATGAATGAGTAGGCACACCAGGGCTCAAACAACTCCTACTCATGCTAGTGGGTTTCATCTATTTACTGTGGCAGTGACAGGTCATGCAAAGGAAAGGGGTTCAACTACCGCAGCATGTAACAGTTGAGTCATTGTTGTCCTAATGTAGTAAAAGAGAGCAGGAGCGAGAGAGTAGGATTGTATCGAAATGAACAAGGGGGTTTTGCTTGCCTGGCACTTCTAAAGATAGTATAGTTCTTCATCGGTGACATCGATCTCATCGTCGGAACGTCGTCTACTGAGAGGGGACAATTACCGGCAAACAAGGAAGAACACAATCAATGTGATGCACAATATGATGCATGATCATGACATGGCAATATGCTATGATTTGAGCTAATGCAACTAGCAATGATTTAAATGAAGTTGGTTTGAACCAAAGGTTCAAATTCAAACTCCATATGTGATTATTTAAATGCCAACATTTGATTTGACCTGATCAGCAGGCATAAGTTGCTCAAACATGCATGGAAATAGCATGAATGGATAGATGGATTTTCTGATAATTTTTCATATATAATTTATTTAATTCTGAGCTACGGTTGATTTTCTATGATTTTTCAAAGTTTAAAGCATTTTTCTGGAATTTCTAAACCTTTCCTTATTTATTTCAATTCCAGAAAGACTTTACCGCGTCAGCGCTGCGTCATCATGACGTCAGCAGGTCAACATGCCGCGGTCCAGGTCAAACCTGACCTGTGGGACCCATTGGTCAGTCACACAGTTAGTTAATTAACTAATTCAGGTTAGTTTAAGTGCTAAGCTAGGTTAGTTAGCTGGCCGGGGCCCACATGTTAGTGAGTGAGGGGGTTAATAGCGGGGTCATCAGCGGCTATTGACGTGCCACGTCACCAGTCACCAGCCACCGGAGTTGGACTCCGATGACCTCACAGCGCGGCGGTGGCTCGCCGGAATCGCGTTGTGGGCGCCGGTTGGACGTGCCGACGGCACCGGGCGATAGCCCTTGCTCCCGGGCATCTAGCGGTGGCAGTAGCAGGTCACGGGCTCACCGGAATCGAAGCCGGCGACGAGCCGAGCGGCAGCTGGAGCTACAGCGTAATCGGGTTGGAGCTAGGGGGCACGTGGGGAGAAGCTGGTGCTGGCTACGGGCTCTTGGAGACGCGTTGAGGGCGATGGTGTGCTCGGCTTCGAGCTACAACGGCTCCAGCCATGGCGGCGGCGAGCTTCAGCCGTGGTGGTTAGTGGGGCTAGATGAGGAAATCGACAGAGGGGAGAGACGGTTTGGGAGCAGGAGCTCACGGTGAGTCGAACGGGAGGGTCAGCGAGCTCGGGGAGGCATCGGAGGCAGCAAATCGACGGCGACGATCTTCGGTGGCCGACGATAGGAACGGCGGTGCAGGTGGCATCCAAGGACTTCCGGCATCGGGCGGCTCAGTGAGGAGGAGGAGAGGGACTCGGCGGAGCTCGTGGGCAGCTCCAGGGGGCGAAGGAGGGGCGGTGGACACGGCAACAGCAAGCGGCGCCGACGACAGCGTTCGGTGGCGCTGCGGGGAGAGGCAGAGGAGGGAGAGGAGGTCTAGCGAGAGAGGTGAGAGGTGCAGAGGGTCCGGGGGGTGCGTGGCGATGTCCTGGGCGTCAAGGCAGCGGCGGGAAGCAGGAGGTGGCCAGGCGCGTGGGCGCGCGCGGTGGGCACACGTCCCTCGTCCTTCTGGCGAGAGGAGGGAGAGGACTGGCATCGGCCAGCTGGGCTGGGCCGACTCCTGGGCCACACAGGTAAGTGGCCCAGGTACTAACTCTCTCTCTCTCTCTGTTATTTAATTTGTTCTCTTTTTCTATTTTTGCTATTACGTTTTGGTTTAGTTCAAAGACCAAACTATTTTCAAAATTCATGAAAATAATTGTGTGAACTAAATGGACTTATCCGAAACTACACAACAATTTCTAGAATTATTGAACATATATTTTTTATATAACAAATATAGATTCAATTCAAATATTTATTGGATTAATTCGAAGGCCCAAAATAATTGTTTCTGAGATTCTAGAAATATTCGTTTGAATTTTATCCCATGGCAATATTTCCAGAGATTAACAGGAACATTTTCTTGGACTCATTTGATGAGATTTAAATGTTGGTTATTTTTAGAGGTCTTCTGAGGATTTTGAAAATTCCTCAATTCAAATTTCATTTGAATTTAAACATGATGCTCACATGAAAGGCTAGCCTAGTGCATACCAGAACTACGGATGTGACAGCCGACATCCCGATAGGAGCTGCACATATCTCGTTCTCAGGGTAACACCGGATCGACGAACACTACGTACAGCTAAAACCAACCCTCAAGTTTCCCCGAGGTGGCGCCGCAAGTGGCTCTGGTTCGGACCAACACTTAGAGAAGCACTGGCCCAGGGAGGTTAAAATAAAGATGACCCTTGGGAGCGCGACTCCCAAGGGAAAAGTAGGTGGTGGTGAGGCAAATGGTAAAACCAAGTTTGGGCCTTGCTGGAGGAGTTTTATTCAAAGCAAACTGTCAAGGGGTCCCCATAACACCCAACCGTGTAAGGAACGCAAAATCAAGGAACATAACACTGGTATGACGGAAACTAGGGCGGCAAGAGTGGAACAAAACACCAGGCATAAGGTCGAGCCTTCCACCCTTTACCAAGTATATAGATGCATTAAGGTAAATAAGATATATTGTGATATCCCAACATAACCATGTTCAAACATGGAACAAACTTCAACTTCACCTGCAACTAGCAACACTATAAGAGGGGCTGAGCAAAGCGGTAACATAGCCAAACAACGGTTTGCTAGGAAAGGAGGGTTAGAGGCTTGACATGGAAATAGGAGAGGCATGATATAGCAAGAGGTAGGTATCGCGGCATAGCAATAGAGCGAGCAACTAGAAAGCAAAGATAGAAGTGATTTCGAGGGTATGGTTATCTTGCCTGAGATCCCGCAAGGAAGAAGAATGAGTCCATGAAGAAGGCAAACGGACGTAGTCGAACGGATCCTCACAAACGCGACGTTATCGGAACTAACCTGAAGAAGCAACACCGGAAAGAAGCAAACAACATAGTAAACAACCATCACATAAGCATGGCATCATGCGCAAACAAGTATGATGCATGTCCGGTTTAAATATGCATGGCATGACAAACTGCACAAACAATCCTACAGATTAAGTGGAGCTCAATATGCAACTACGTTGCATATTGACGAAACACCACGTGACTTATTTAGTTCTCTCTCGTTTATGTACTCAACAATATTAAATGTTGACTAACATGGCAAGGGGTGAAGCACAACAAAACTACCTATCTAGGCAAGTTTAAATGAGGCCGGAAACAATGAACAACAATTCCGGTAAATCTCCAGGTGCATATTTTAGGTTTGGTACTGTTCTTCCCTAAACCATATTTTTGAGTTGTTAAACATGAAATGTAAGGTCACCATGTTAATCTATGCATTTTTCTACTCCATTTACATATAAAGTTTGTTAAGTTTGGAGCTACGGTTATTTAGTTATGAATTAAATCATTTTAGCATGGCATAGGAGCAAATTATTGCAAACAGCAGTTTAAACATTTCAAAATAGACAAAATTCTAGACATTTTACATATAAAGTTTGTTTTAATCCGATGCACGGTTGTGAAGTTATTAAATGCATGAAGTTTAGGGGCTATACTGTAAAACTGCACTCTCTAGAAAAAATTAGCTAAAACGTCCAGGAAAAAAACATGTGTTTGGGCCGAATCTTGCTGGCCCAACAGGAACAGGGGAGGGGCTGGGCGCATCCTCACCATGGGCCATGGCCCAGAACTGTGTCGGAGGCCTCACAGGCCTTGGCGCTGCTGGGCCGACGCGGGAGAAGGCTACGCGGTCACAGCGTCAAGGCTGGGGGTCAACGAGGCGGGGCGGTCCACGCAGGGCAGGGGCATGTCGTCCTCCCCGTAGAACGAAGCAGAGGAGGGGGCTATCTCGAGCGGCAGCGGGCTCCAGGGAAGGCCGACGAGGTTCATACGGGGCGGATCCGGCTGGCCGGCGCCGGATCCGGGCAACGGCGGCGCGGGTGGAGCTCAGGGGCGGCGTCAGTTCCCTACTATTGGTTGGAAACGATGAGGGATGAAGACGAAGGCGCGAGCGTGCTAGGATCGAGCTCATGCATCCGTGACATCCTGCGGGACAAAGACAACAGAGAGAGTTTTGAGCGACAGAGAGAGAGAGAACTCGAGAAAGAGGGAAGGAAGCAGGGGCATGGCCTTGGTTTGGGAGGAGCTCGTCTCCAAGGATGGAGGAAGCAAGGAGGCGCGACGGATGCTGGTGCTTGCCTGCGGCGAGGTTCAGTGGGGGCGGCGGGATCGCGAGGTGGAGGCGCGCACGGGCGCTGCTGCCTTTTGGGGTGGGGCGCTGGGCATCTTCAGCACGGGTGCTCGGGTAGAGGATCTCATGCTCTCGGACGAGGGGAGGCGCAGGAGATCGGGCGGCTTGATCCGGAGGCGTCCGGGACGGGTGTTGCTTGGGGAAGGAGGAGCTCGGGCAGTGGTTGGCTGCGGGGAAAATCAGGCAAGGAGATTTTGCCAGGTGGTGTGCGGTGGAAACTGAACGAGGAAGGAGGTGGGTGGATGTGGTTGGCTGGATGTGGGCTCCGAGGAGGATTTGGAGAGGGAGTGGCGGCGGATGAAGTGGATGCATGGATGGGACATGAGGCCTAGAAACTAGGGTTGCCCACAATATATAGCAAGCCGGATAGGTTTAGGGGGGTATAAGGTCCCTCCGATCGTAATCGGACGGACGGGAAAAATAGGTTAGGTAGACCAAATAAGAAAATGGAGATATTTTATAGAAGTTTGGGGATGATCCGGACCCATCGGTGACGACTGAGTGGGTCGGGTTCGGGACAACTTTTGGACGCGCACTCGAGGGGTTCGATGCACTGTGCAAGGAGGGGTTTCGGGGCCTGGCGGTTGGTAGCAGACTGTGTAGATGGTCTAGGGAGGAAAGATAGGAAAGCCCGGCACATGTTTCCGGATACTGGAAATGTCCGACGTATGACCGGCTATAATGTCGCTATAGTTATCCGTTGGGGTGTCAAACGGACTCTGAAAGTGATGAAACTTGGCAGGCGGCCTATCTACACTATAACAACACCGCATGCCAACTTTCAACCCATTCCGAGAACATTTTCCCGCCAC
Source organism: Triticum urartu (assembly GCF_003073215.2). Lineage (NCBI taxonomy): Eukaryota > Viridiplantae > Streptophyta > Magnoliopsida > Poales > Poaceae > Triticum > Triticum urartu. The sequence goes on along the minus strand of NC_053026.1, from coordinate 187,697,861 downwards.
TTATAAAATAATATTTTGTACGTGCCGCGGGCGCGTGCAAGTGTGTCTGAGCTCAGAACGGACAACGGAAGGAACTAGGGGAACCCGAACGAATGCAAGTTTTTAAAACATGATGATGCAATGCACATGATGACATGGCAAGATGCAACACGCAAGCGAATGACATGGCAACGACGGCGAGTAACTGGAAGACACTTGGCGCAACGGTCTCGGGGCGTCACACATTTCCTTCTACTCCTCGTTGGGTTCCTCCGGTCTCGGGGCGTCACACGGTATCTTGTGGGTCATCTTGTGGGTCATCAAGACTCTTTTCTGGCGCCGTTGCCGGGGAGTGAAGCGCCTTTGGTAAGGAAACATTTATATTACGTGCTGAAATTTACTGTCACTTGTCACTATGGAAAATAATCCTTTGAGGGGCTTGTTTGGGGTATCTTCACCTTGACCGGAAGAGCAAAGAGTTTCTCTTCAACCTACTGCACCTACTGAAAATATTTATTATGAAATTCCTTCGGGTATGATAGAGAAACTGCTAGCTAATCTTTATGCAGGAGACGGGACGTTACATCCTAATATGCACCTAATCTATGTGGATGAAGTTTGTGGATTATTTAAGCTTGCAGGTTAGCCCGAGGATGTTTTCAAGAAGAAGGTCTTCCCTTTATCTTTTAAGGAAAAGGCATTGACATGGTATAGCCTATGTGATGATATTGGATCATGGAACTACAACCAATTGAAATTGGGATTTCATCAGAAGTTTTATCCTATGCATCTGATTCATCGTGATCGGAATTATATATATAACTTTTGGCCTCGTGAAGGATAAATTACAGCTCAAGCTTGGGGGAGTTTTAAGTTAATGTTATATTCGTGCCCCAATCGTGATCTCTCAAGAGAAATTATTATTCATTTTTTTATGCTCGGCTTTCTCATAATGATCGATCCATGCTCGATACTTCTTGTACTGGTTCTTTTATGAAGAAGGATATTGAATTAAAATGGGATTTATTGGAAAGAATTAAATGAAAATCTGATGATTGGGAACTCGGCGAAGGTAAGGAGTCAGGTATAAATCTTAAGTTTGATTGTGTTAAATATTTCATGGACACCGATGCTTTTCGTGATTTTGCACTAAATATGGACTTGACTCTGAAATAGTAACTTCTTTCTATGAATCCTTTGATACTCATGTTGATCTCCCTAAGGAGAAGTGGTTCAAATATTATCCTCCCATTGAAGTTAAGGTAGTAGAACCTATTAAAGTTGAAGAATAAACTATCACTTATAATGTTGATCCTATTATTCCTACTGCTTATATTGAGAAACCACCTTTTCCTGTTAGAACAAAGGATCATGCTAAAGCTTCAACTATGGTACGTAAGGGTTATACTATTGGTTAAAGATCTCTTGGTTGATAATATTGATGGTCATGTTATTTATTTCTATGATGAAGCTGCTAGAATTGCTAAACCTGATATTAAATATAAACATAGACCTATTGTTGGCATGCCTGTTGTTTCTGTTAAAATAGGAGATCATTGTTATCACGGTTTATGTGATATGTGTGCTAGTGTGAGTGCAATTCCTTTTTCCTTATATAAAGAAATTATGAATGTTATTGCACCTGCTGAGATAGAAGATATTGATGTTACTATTAACATTTCCAATAGAGATACTATATCACCAATTGGGATTGTTAGAGATGTTGAAGTCTTGTGTGGGAAAATAAAATACCCTACTGATTTTCTTGGTCTTGCCTCCCCACAAGATGATTTTTGTCCCATTATATTTGGTAGACCCTTCTTGAATATTGTTAATGTTAAGATAGACTGTGAGAAAGATATTGTTACAGTTGGTCTAGGGGTTATGTCTCATGATTTTAATTTTTCTAAACTTCATAGACAACCCCATGATAAAGAACTACCTAGTAAGGATGAAATTATTGGTCTTGCTTCTATTGTCGTACCTCCTACCGATCCTTTAGAAAAATATTTGCTAGACCATGTAAATGATATGTTTATGAATGAAAGAAGGGAAATAGATGAAATATTCTTTAATCAAGGGCCTGTTTTGAAACACAATTTGCGTGTTGAAATCCTTGGTGATCCTCCTCCATCCAAGGGTGATCCTGTGTTTGAGCTTAAACAATTACCTGATACTTTGAAATATGCTTATCTTGATGAAAAGAAGATATATCCTATTATTATTAGTGCTAACCTTTCAGAGCATGAAGATAAGAAATTATTGAAAACTCTAAAGAAGCATCGTGCCACTATTGGATATACTCTTGACGATCTTAAGGGCATTAGTCCCACTCTATGTCAGCACAAAATTAATTTGGATCCTGATGCTAAACCAATTGTTGATCACCAACGAAGGTTAAATCCAAAGATGAAAGAAGTGGTAAGAAATGAAATATGAAAGCTTCTGGAGGCAGGTATAATTTATCCTATTGCTGATAGTAGATGGGTAAGTCATGTTCATTTTGTCCCTAAGAAGGGACGTATTACTATTGTACCTAATGATAAGAATGAATTGATTCCACAAAGAATTGTTGCAGGTTATAGAATGGTAATTGATTTTTGCAAATTAAACAAAGCTACTAGAAAAGATCATTACCCTCAACCTTTTATTGATCAAATGCTAGAAAGACTATCCAAACATACACATTTTTGCTTTCTAGATGGTTATCCCGGGTTTTCTCAAACACCTGTGTCAAAAGATGATCAGGAAAAGAACACTTTTACTTGCCCTTTTGGTACTTTTTCTTATAGACGTATTGTAGCGACCCGACCTCAGACGGTCAAGTCTTTGTGCTTACGTGTCATCCCTGGATCGGTATGCTGACACACACATTACTCGAGGATTTATAACAGAGGTAAATCACATGTATAAAATAACATAAATACTATTACCTCAATCCAAATAGCGGAACTAACAACAAGGTTGTGGATTCCCATCAACACCAACGACAAAGTTGAGTGTAGAAATCGTAACCCTAACGTATGACTTACTCGTCGTAAGAATCCTACAACATGAGACATTGCAGTCACAAAGGGTCGGTACATTGAATGTACTGGCAAATTCACACCATAGGATAATGATGAATAATAGCTATCAGTACATGCATATATGGCTGGTGGAAAAGCTCTATGGTTATAATGTTTTTGCATAAAGCCAATTTTTCCCTACTGTAAAGGAATATAATTTATTTAACTACAAAGATGGTTGATAAATATTGAGAAGGTTCCTCCAACTCAATCCCAAATCATCAATAACCCAACAAATTATTTAAGTAACGTGATGAGATCAATATGATAATCCAAGAACCAGATACTCAAGATGTCCATAACCAGGGACACGACTAACCATGATTAGTTTATACACTCTGCAGAGGTTTGCGCACTTTTCCCCACAAGACTCGATCTTCTCCGTTGGATTTCTCGCACTACATGATGTTTGAGAAACGGATGACCGAGACATAGTCTTTCAGAAGCATTAACTCTCTACTCTGGATAGACTATACCACCTACAACCCACTACCTGCTAGTCTATCTCTTCAAGAGCTTCACGCAGCTTACTCAACTATGCTAGAGCCCATAAGAGCTTGTGGCTGCACACAGAAGTTTCTAGCATGAATAATCTTATGATCCCTTTGAGTCTGGGTGGCATTCCATAGGGTGATCACACGGGTCCTCCGGGATCCCCTTGGGCAAACACTGGGTTCTCCAGGTGCCCGGGAAAACCACTGGGTACTCCAGGGTGCCCCAACCAATCCACCCAGATGTGTATTAAAGTAGCCACCTTAAGTTAACCATTGATGATAACTCTCACATCTGTCATGAAGACACTCAACCAATCCACGTCTACGAGCATAGCATAGCAATATGAGCATAATGTAAAAGTAACTCCCAAGGTTTGAATGCAGGGTAATAGTTTCCTACCTCATCAACTACTTCCCAATACCCACATGTTATCAATCCTACTCATGCAATGTTTGAGGGTGAAACTAATGCATAAAAACTGGGTATGAAAGGGAAATGATCAAAGTGTGAACTTGCCTGCAATGTTGATGAAGATGATTGGCACTCATAACTCTTGATAGTTCTACTCGTCACACTCCGTTCAATCTATCGTGAGCAAGCAATAGTATCCACACATAAGCAATCGCTCAGAAGATCGGGAAGAACGAAGAAGACACTTTGGAAAACATCAAAACCAAGCAAATAACTCTTGAAACATAAAACAATTTCTAACAGTACCAAAATTATGTGAATTTGGCCTTATCAGAAATTTTAGGTCAAGATCTTCGATTTTCAAAAAGAATCAACTAAATCGGAGTTACGAAACTCAATTTATGTTCAAAAGAAGTTTGAATATGAATCTGAACAAATTTCAAAATTTGAAAATTTCAAACAGTTGATGTGACAGGTTCACTGGATAGGTGAAAACAAGACCAATCTATAGGCGCTGGTTTCATCTAATTTGGATAAATGAGTGAAAAGTTATGGCTATTTGAAAAATCAGGGCCAACCAGTTTTACGGAAGAGAAATAGCTTCGGCTAAGGTCTAATGTATAAATATGTAGACTAATTGATAATCTAATTATTCTATCGTATTAGTATATAAATAATAAACTACGGAAGTATAAAAAACAAAGAAAGATACCTTTATAAGGCAGAGAAAAGACGACTTTGAAGAGAAGAGACAATTTTTAGAAGTCACGCTGGAGAGGAGAAATATATTTTTCTTAAATGAATCTAGTCAAACCAAAATATTGATTTAATCCGAATCGGATGATTTTTGGAGGCTTTATGGGTCTATATTTATAGGTGGAAAAGAGGTTTAAGGGACAAGGGCTAGGCAATGTAGGACTAAACGTAGACGAAAATATACGAAACAGAGATGAAAAAGGCTAAAGCCTCGCACGGGCCTAAAGGCCTCGGCCGGCCGCGCGCGTAGACGGGCTGCAGTTTTTTTTTCAAAGTCTATTTTTTTCTAAAGTTTGTTTCAATATTTTTTAGTGAAAATGAAAAAAAAAAGAAAAACGGGTCGACCTGCTGCTATGTTACGCATGTGGGTAGCGGGTAGTTCCAGGCGCACGTAGTTTTTTTAATAGAAACAGAAAAGGAAAAACGGAATAATGAAAATAAATATAAAACTATATATAGGCATATTATATATCAAAATTTTCAGAAAAAGATTTTCTACAACATGGACATTTTTTTGAAATCATATAAAATCGGCAAAATTTCAAATAATTTAAAGAGTGATGCTGCCCTACTAAAATCCAATAAAAATCATTTAAAAAATACCAAAGTGATTTCAAATTTATTTTTCTCCAATTTTCTGATGTAGGGAATCATTTTACCCTAATTTCCATGTATTTTATTTTTGGAGAAAATAATTTGAATAAAACTCAAATAACTCCAAATTGAAAATAATTTCAAAAGGACTTTAAATTTGATCCTTTTAAACTCCCAACTCATATTTCATATGTTTTGAAGAAGTCATTTTATCTTCTCTCATGAAAATCATTGAGTTGCTTGAAGTTTCTGAATTGGAAAAATATTTTCAAATGACATTCAACTATTTTCATAAACCCTTTTCATTTAAATAAATGGAAGAAGTCATGTCATCTTCTCTCCAGGGTTTGGTGATGAAAATAATTTGCATTCACGGAGATCATAAAAGCAAAAAATGAAAGTTTGGGAAAGTCCTTTTATTGCCTCTCATTTAACTTTCAAAAAGTTTCAAATTCACTCACTTTCAGACAAATCAGTCAAACAATCAATCAAATCTATCTATTTATTAGAACATTCCAAAATTTAGAATTTTGGGATGCTACAAACCTACCACCCTTAAAATGAATCTTGTCCTCGAGATTCGGAGAGGCTAGAAAGAAATAGGTTAGGGTCAGGGTCTTCTCAAAATCCATCGATCGTCTCCACGGGTCTGGGGTGCTATGTCACATCTCAAATTTTCAATTTGGAATGTTATACATAGATCATTCTTGCATATCATATTTCATTGCATTTCGTCTCGCGATCCTCAAAATCCTAAGCAAATCAAGGACCCTCGGAGAGAGTTGGGGATTTCCCCGGTTTTCAAATTTGATTTTTATCAAATATTGAAACGAGGATTTTTGGTTTTAATTATTTTTCTCTCCGAAAATATTTCATATTAAAGTATATGAGAGGAGATAATATGACTTCTCCAAAATAATTAAAATATTGGAGGAAAAATATTAAAATCAAATATTTGTTTTTATTTGGATTTTATTGCAATTTTGTTTGCATTAGAAAAATTGCACGTTTTCAAAATTGCATTTTAGGACCAAGAAAATGTTCATCTCGTTCTAAATATTTTATTTAGACGGTGAAATTTTGTTTTGGCATTTTTAGATTTTTATTTTATTTTTCTAGGAATTTTTTGTTCGGCGGAATTGTTTAAAAAAAGGGTCTTCGGGCGCTGACTAGACTGAAACCCAGCCGGGCCGGCCCATCTTCCCCGCCGCCTCGTCCCGCGCCAGGACAGCGCCGCCGCCACCGCCAATTCGGACGGAGTCCGAGCCGGACTCCGCCTCCCCGCTGTCTTGCCCCCTCCCCAAGCCACCTCCCCCTCCCCTCTTTAAATACCCAAGCCCCCCCCCCCCCCCGCCACCACCACCCACCCCACCGCCCGCAGCCCCGCCATCGCAGCCGCGCCGCCGCTCCCGCCTTGCGCCGCCTCGCTCCGCCACCTCGCCCCGCCACCGCTCCCGCATCTCGCCGGACCCGACGAGGTAGCCGTTCGCCGCCAGTATTTTTTTAAAAAGAAAACGTTTCGTTTTTTTTTGAAAAACCTATTTCGTTTTTTCAGATCGGTTTGCCGGTTTTTCCCAGTTCTTCTATTTAGTGGACGATCGTCCGTACTATCGTTTTAACAAACGGTTTTCGCTCGTTAGTTACAGACAACGAACGCTCGTTCGTTAGCCTGTTCGTCAGCTTTCTTTTATAGGATTTTTTCCGCGATTATTTCTGATCGCGATTTCTGATCCGATTTCCGTTTCAGTTTATCTTTTCGCTCGTTTATCGGAATCAGGCGATTCAAGCGCCTAGATCTTCGTTTCGAGACCCTCTTTCTATTTAATCAACTTAAGCAAGATTTTTCTACTGTAAAATTTGACCTTAGTCCAGATTAGTAAACGGATCTTGTTTCTTTCGCCGTTTGAGTTTCGTTGCTCCGTTTGATTTGATTCTTTTTGCAAACCGGAGTTCTTAAGTTGAACTTTCTGGTAGATCTTCTTATTTGAGATTTACCCGTGCTTCTTTGCTTGATTGCTTATGTATGCTATTCTTTGTTTGTGATAGATTTCCCGGAGTGCGAAGCTTGTTATTTGGAGTCCCTAGGTTCCGCGGATCATCAGCAAGACAAGTAACACTTTGATCATACCCCTTTATCACCCATTTTTTATGCATTAGTTCCAATCCTCAAACATTGCATGATTAGGATGCCATTAACATGTGGGTTGGGAAGTAGTTGATGAGGTAAAACCTATTGCCCTGCTATATTCAAACCTTTGGAGTTACTTATACGAATTGCTTATATTGCTATGCTATGCTCGTAGACGTGGTTTTGGTGAGTGAAATCCATGACAGATGTGAGATTGTTAATTAATGGTTTAACTAAAGGTGGAAACTTGAATACACATCTGGGTGGATTGAGGCACTTGGAGAACCCAGTGTTGCCTGTATTTTTGGAAATCCCGGGGTTCCGTGTGATTTTCCTATGGACCGCCACCCAGGCTCAAAGGGAGCTGAGATGATTCATGCTAGAAACTTCTGTGTGCAGCCACAAGCTATTATGGGCTCTAGCATAGTTGAGTAAGTTACGTGAAGCTCTTGAAGAGGTGGATCAGCAGGTAGTGGGTTGTAGGTTTGGTATAGTCTGCCCGGAGTAGAGAGTTAATGTTCCTGAAAGACTGTGTCTCGGTCATCCGTTTCTCAAACACCATGTAGTGCGAGAAATCCAACGAAGGCGACCGAGTCTTGTGGGGAAAAGTGCGCAAACCTCTACAGAGTGTACAAACTAATCATGGTTAGCCGTGTCCCCGGTTATGGACATCTTGGGTATCTAGTACTTGGAATATCTTAAGTATCTCATCACTTTTTAACTTAATATTGTTGGGTTGATATTTACTTCAATTGAGATTGAGTTGGAGGAACCTTCTCAATGATGTTTCAACTACCATGATAGTTAAATTAAAATCTATTCCTTTGTTGTAGGGAAAAATTGGCTTTTCGCAAAAACTATAACCATAGAGCTTTCCACCAGCCAAATATGCATGTAGTGATAGCATTATTCTGTTCTTGCTCTAATGTGTTACTTTGCCAGCATATTCCATGTGCTGACCCGTTTTCGGGCTGCAACGTATTATGTTGCAGACTTTTCAGACGAGGAGTAAGGTTCATTAGGTCGTTGCCGTGCAGCTCAGCTATGCCGTTGGAGTTGATGGACTCACTTTATCTTCCAAGCCTTCCGCTGTTATCGTATTAGATGGCCTTAAGCCATATTTATTGTAATAAGTTCTCTTTGGAGACATTCGATGTAATAAGTGTGTGATTGCTACTCTGTTATAAAATCCTCGAGTACTGTGTGTGTCAGCATTACCGATCCAGGGATGACACTGAAGCACAGAGACTTGACCGTTTGAGGTCGGGTCGCTATAAGATGGTATCAGAGCACACGCTGAGTGTAGGACACGACCATTAAGCTAAAGCCATAGATCACTATTCTCTTCTCATTTTCGACTCCTCTCCATTTTCCACTCTTTAGGATGGCGGATGCAAGGAACAAGTTTGCACAACCGGATGAAGACACACCTTTTGGACGACACTTGAAGGAAGTCACTAGGTACCTGAACATAGGAATACCAAGCTTCACCAGGACTTACAACGCCACTTTACCAGAAGAGGAGCGATGGATGATTCAAGTTCAAGTTCCAGGAAGGACCTTCACGCCAATCACTAAACCCATAGAGTTTTCCTTTGATGCACCAACCTGGAGTCTAGGAAAGAGTATGGCAGCTCACATCACCATGGGACGCATTGGAGAAGTTTACCAAAAGGAGCTTAAGGATACTATCTACCAGATCTGTGGGCGCCAAGATGAGCAATGGGAGATGATCAGCACCAGGAAAGATAGATCAATTGCAGCTTTCATCCAGGAACTAAACCAGCACATTCGACGCCAGGAGAATCAAATGTGCGCAGGCATGATAGATCTGAAGAAGGCGAAGACAAGGATCATCGAACTGGAAGAAGAACTTAAGTCTACACGTGATGGATACGAGGAGGAAATTGTGACACTATTGGAAAAGAATGAGGACCTGATTAAGAAGATCGGAGTATTCATGGGAGACCCCGCACCAGTAGAAGAAGACGAAGAACCCAAGGAGATTCGTCAGGAGGACTACATCATCATCGACGACACCGACTCCGACCTTAGCGATGATGACTTTGAAGACGAAGCTGTAGCAGATATCATGGAGTCTTCAACCGAGGAATATTTTTAGTAGACCACCACAACAGTAGTAGTATTCCACCATGTAAATAGTGTAGTCCGAGAACTTTCGCGATAGTTCTAGACCGATTGTATGCCCTTTCTTGATTGATTGAGTGAAATGATTGTGTTTGTCTCATGTGCATATGGGTAGTGCTTTCTCATTAGACCTCATCCTATTCTAATCTCTCCCCTCTAAACCCATCAGATGCCTCCGAGATATGACCCCGGATTTGCTTTCCCACCCGAGCTCACTCAGTTGATCCAGCAGTAGAATACCCTGATGCAGTTGTTAGTCCAGAACCAAGGCAACAACAACAACAATCCACCACCACCACCACCAGTTGACAACTTAGCCTGTTTTCTAAGGTTGCAACCGCCGGTGTTTTCCAGTAGCACCGAGCCTATAGTAGCAGATGATTGGCTCCGCAGGATTGGAAGGGAGTTAACCACTGCAGGATGTACCGATGCCGAGAAGATGCATTTTGCCGCACATCAGTTGGATGGACCAGCAGCCTCATGGTGGGAGAATTACACTGTCACCTACCCTATAGCCATGGTGACATGGGACCAGTTTCAGCAAGCCTTCCGTACAGCCCATATCTCAACTGGAGCTATGAGTATGAAGAAGCGTGAGTTTCGCAACTTACACCAGGGTTACCGTACTGTGGCTCAGTACGCGGATGAGTTTAGCAAGTTATCTCGCTATGCCCCTGATGGTGTGGCCACAGATGCCACAAAGCAGGAGAAGTTTATGGAAGGGCTGAATGATGAGATGAGCATGCAGTTGATGGTGGCAACATTCAACAACTCCCATGAGTTGGTAGATAAAGCTCTTATGATTGAAGGGAAGCAACAGTAGATTGAGAACCGTAAGAGGAAGTATGGACAAGGGAGGTATAACTCAGGAGCTAAGCAGAAGCCTCGCCTACCCCCGAACTCGGGAGGACTTGTTCATAACCATGGAGGCAACACCCATAATGGAGGAAGTAACCATAATCATACTGGCCCAAGGAACGGGAATGGGAATGGAGCAAGCAACAATCAGAACCGCCCCAATCCAGCCACACCCACCAAGAGAGACCTAAGCCACGTTACTTGTTTCAAGTGTGGGAAGACTGGACACTATGCCACGGAGTGCCCTGAAGGGAAGAATGGAAACGGAAATGGGAGCGCTGGGAAGAAGCCTAATCCATTCAACAAAGGACAAGTGAACCACGTTAACGTGGAGGAGGTTGAAGAGCAGCCAGACACGATTATAGGTAAGTTTTTGGTTAAGTCATTTACCGCTCTTGTTCTTTTTGATACTGGTGCATCACATTCATACATATCAAGGGAATTCGTGGATAAGTTTAAACTACCGACCTAAACCCTTAGGACCCCTCTGTTAGTAAGTTCACCTGGAGCAGAGTATATGGCTAGTCGATGGTGCGACCAGATACCCTTAACCATTGGCAACCATGTTTTTCCGTCCGACCTAATTATCTTGGAGTCACAAGGATTGGATGTGATATTAGGAATGGACTAGATGTCAAAGTACGGAGGAAGCATTGACTGTGTTAGTAGATCAATTTGCCTGACCACCCCTGAGGGAACAAGGATCAAGTATGTATCTAGGCATGCGCCAAGAAGTAGCCAAGTAAATACCCTCACGGGAGTTGTTCAGGAGGAAGTGCCTATAGTAAAGGATTACCCGGATGTTTTCCCAGAGGAGTTACCAGGCATGCCACCGGATCGAGGTATCGAGTTTTTGATAGAGCTATTGCCAAGCACAGGGCCAATATCCAAGAGACCCTATCGGATGCCCACAAATGATCTGGAGGAGATTAAGAAACAGATCAAGGAGTTATTGGAGAAAGGTTACATTCGACGGAGTTCATCACCATGGGGAGCCCCAGAGCTTTTGGTTGAGAAGAAGGATAAGTCCCTAAGAATGGTTGTTGATTATCGGGCCTTGAGCGAAGTGACGATTAAGAACAAGTACCCATTGCCTATGATCAATGATCTGTTTGATCAGCTGCAAGGAGCTAAGGTGTTTTCGAAGATCGATCTGCGATCGGGATACCATCAGTTGAAGATACGAGAGAAGGATATACCAAAGACAGCATTCACCACACGGTACGGGTTATACGAATATACGGTCATGTCGTTTGGACTGACTAACGCCCCTACCTATTTCATGAGCATGATGAACAAGGTGTTCATGGAATATTTGGATAAGTTTGTTGTGGTGTTCATTGATGATATAATGGTATATTCGAAGAATGAAGAAGAGCACAAGGAGCATTTGCGTTTAGTTCTCGAGAAACTCAGGGAACATCAGTTGTATGCCAAGTTCAGCAAATGCGAGTTTTGGTTGAAGGAAGTCGGATTCCTTGGACATGTTATATCAGGAGAGGGTATAGCAGTAGACCCCACCAAGGTACAGTCAGTCACTGAATGGTTGGCACCCACTTCAGTTAGCGAGATCCACAGTTTTCTTGGACTCGCAGGATACTATCAGAGATTCATTGAGAATTTTTCCAAGATCGCGAAGCCAATGACAGAATTATTGAAGAAGGATACCAAGTTTAAATGGACGGAAGATTGTGAGACAAGTTTCCAGTAGCTGAAGAAACGTTTGACTATAGCCCCAGTGCTGACACTGCCAGATATACGTTGGATTTCCAAGTGTATTGCGACGCCTCTCGCCTAGGACTTGGAAGTGTGCTTATGCAGGACGGAACAGTTATTTCGTATGCCTCACGACAACTAAAACCACACGAGTTGAATTATGCCACGCATGATTTCGAGCTAGCAGCCGTAGTGCATGCGTTGAAGACTTGGTGACATTACCTTATTGGAAACCATTGTGATGTGTACACGGATCATAAGAGTTTGAAGTACATTTTCACACAGAAGGAACTGAACCTTAGGCAGAGGAGATGGTTGGAGCTCATAAAGGATTATGACATGAAGTTTCACTATCATCTAGGAAAGGCCAATGTCGTAGCAGACGCTTTGAGCCGGAAGAGTTATGCTAATACCCTAGAGAGCACGGGATTGCCGAAGGAGTTAGCAGAGGATCTCCCGGAACTTCAATTGGAGATTGTTCCTAGAGGTTTTGTTGCAACAATGGAGGTTCAGTCTACATTGTTGGGAAAGATTCGAGAAGCTCGGAAGGATGACAAAGAGATTGCGGAGATAAAAGAGAGAATGAGCAAAGGAAAGGCCAAAGGTTTTCATGAGGATGAGCACGACACCTTATGGTTTGAGGACTGTGTTTATGTGCCCAATAACATAGAGATCAGGAAATTAATACTTCAGGAGGCTCATGACTCACCATACTCGATACACCCCAGAAACACCAAGATGTATTTGGATTTGAAGGAACGTTTCTGGTGGACAGGGATGAAGAAGGATATCGCCGAGTATGTAGCCAGTATGTGATGTATGTCAAAGAGTGAAGGCAGAGCATCAAAAGCCAGCAGGATTGCTACAGCCTATGCCGATACACGAATGGAAGTGGGATAAACTTGGCATGGATTTTATCACCGGATTACCAAGGACCAAATCAGGTTATGATTCTATATGGGTAGTAGTTGACCGCTTGACCAAAGTGGCACACTTTATCCCAGTGAAAACAACTTATACCAGTGCAAAGTTGGCCAAGATATATATGACCAGGATCGTATGTCTGCATGGAGTTCCGAGGACCATCGTATCAGATAGAGGAACACAGTTTACCTCAAAGTTTTGGCATCAGCTGCACCAGACTTTGGGAACGAGATTGGAGTTCAGTACAGCATTTCACCCGCACACAGATGGACAGACCGAGAGAGTCAACCAGATTCTGGAGGACATGTTGAGGGCCTGTGCGCTAGATTATGGATCTAGATGGGATGACAATCTGCCTTACACAGAGTTCTCATACAACAATAGTTACTAACCCAGTCTCAAGATGGCACCGTTCGAAGCCTTGTATGGACGAAGGTGCAGAACACCGTTGATGTGGGATGAAGTTGGAGACTGACAGTTGTTTGGACCAGACTTGATCAAAGAGTCTGAGGAGAAGGTTAAACTGATTCGAGATAGACTGAAGATAGCTCAGTCCAGACAGAAGAGTTATGCAGATTCCAAACGCAAGGAGGTAACCTATGAAATTGGAGACAGAGCATATCTGCGAGTATCACCTTTGCGAGGAGTGAAAAGTTTTGGAGTTAAGGGAAAGTTAGCCCCGAGATTTGTAGGACCGTATCGTGTTTTGGAACGGATGGGAGAAGTTGCCTACAAGTTGGAGTTACCTGAAGGACAGTCAGGAGTTCACGATGTGTTTCATGGCTCCTAGCTGAAGAAGTGCCATGCTGGGATGGCTGATATACCGCTAAGAGATACCGTACCCTTGGAGGCGATTCAGTTGGACAATGATTTGACTTATGAGGAGAAGCCAGTCAAGATTTTGGAGTTTGCCAGTCGAGTGACCCACAGCAAGGTTATCAAGTTTTGCAAAGTTCAGTGGAGCCACCATACCGAAGATAAAGCCACCTGGGAACGAGAGGATGATCTTCGCAAAGACCACCCACACCTATTTTCTAGCCAACCCGAATCCCGAGGGCGAGATTCATCTTAAGGGGGGTAGGTTTGTAACATCCCAAATTTTCAATTTGGAATGTTATACATAGACCATTCTTGCATATCATATTTTATTGCATTTCATCTCGCGATCCTCAAAATCCTAAGCAACTCAAGGACCCTCGGAGAGAGTTGGGGATTTCCCCGGTTTTCAAATTTGATTTTTATCAAATATTGAAACGAGGATTTTTGGTCTTAATTATTTTTCTCTCCGAAAATATTTCATATTAAAGTATATGAGAGGAGATAATATGACTTCTCCAAAATAATTGAAATATTGGAGGAAAAAAATATTAAAATCAAGTATTTGTTTTTATTTGGATTTTGTTGCAATTTTGTTTGCATTAAAAAAATTGCACGTTTTCAAAATTGCATTTTAGTGCGAAGAAAATGTTCATCTCGTTCTAAATATTTTATTTAGACGGTGAAAATTTGTTTTGCAATTTTTAGATTTTTATTTTATTTTTCTAGGATTTTTTTATTCGGCGGAATTGTTTTAAAAAAAGGGTCTTCGGGCGCTGACTGGGCCGAAACCCAGCCGGGCCGGCCCATCTTCCCCGCCGCCTCGTCCCGCGCCAGGACAGCGCCGCCGCCGCCGCCGACTCGGACGGAGTCCGAGCCGGACTCCGCCTCCCCGCCGTCTTGCCCCTGCCCTCTTTAAATACCCAAGCCCCCCCCCCCGCCACCACCACCCACCCACCGCCCGCAGCCCCGCCATCGCAGCCGCGCCGCTGCAAGCCGCCGCCGCCGCTCCCGCGCCGCACCGCCTCGCTCCGCCACCTCGCCCCGCCGCCGCTCCCGCGTCTCGCCAGACCCAACGAGGTAGCCGTTCGCCGCCGGTATTTTTTTAAAAGAAACCGTTTCGGTTTTTTTTAAAACCTAGTTCGTTTTTTTAGATCGGTTCACCGGTTTTTCCCGGTTCTTCTTTTTAGTGGACGATCGTCCGTACGTTCGTTTTAACAAACGGTTTTCACTCGTTAGTTACAGACAACGAACGCTCATTCGTTAGCCTATTCGTCAGCTTTCTTTTATTGGATTTTTTCCATGATTATTTCTGATCGCGATTTCTGATCCGATTTCCATTGCAGTTTATCTTTTTGCTTGTTTATCGGAATCAGGCGATTCAAGCGCCTAGATCTTCGTCTCAAGACCCTCTTTCTGTTTAATCAACTTAAACAAGATTTTGTACTGTAAAATTTGACCTTAGTCCAGATTAGTAAACGGATCTTGTTTCCTTCGCCGTTTGAGTTTCGTTGCTCCGTTTGATTTGATTCTTTTTGCAAACCGGAGTTCTTAAGTTGAACTTTCTGGTAGATCTTCTTATTTTAGATTTACCCGTGCTTATTTGCTTGATTTCTTATGTATGCTATTGTTTGTTTGTGATAGATTTCCCGGAGTGCGAAGCGTGTTATTTGGAGTCCCTAGGTTTCACGGATCATCAGCAAGGCAAGTAACACTTTGATCATACCCCTTTATCACCCAGTTTTTATGCATTAGTTCCAATCCTCAAACATTGCATGATTAGGATGCCATTAACATGTGGGTTGGGAAGTAGTTGATGAGGTAGAACCTATTGCCCTGCTATATTCAAACCTTGGGAGTTACTTATACGAATTGCTTATATTGCTATGCTATGCTCGTAGACGTGGTTTGGGTGAGTGAAATCCATGACAGATGTGAGATTGTTAATTAATGGTTTAACTTAAGGTGGCAACTTGAATACACATCTGGGTGGATTGAGGCACCTGGAGAACCCAGTGTTGCCTGTATTTTTGGAAATCCCGGGGTTCCGTGTGATTTTCCTATGGACCGCCACCCAGGCTCAAAGGGAGCTGAGATGATTCATGCTAGAAACTTCCGTGTGCAGCCACAAGCTATTATGGGCTCTAGCATAGTTGAGTAAGTTACGTGAAGTTCTTGAAGAGGTGGATCAACAGGTAGTGGGTTGTAGGTTTGGTATGGTCTGCCCGGAGTAGAGAGTTAATGTTCTTGAAAGACTGTGTCTCGGTCATCCGTTTCTCAAACACCATGTAGTGCGAGAAATCCAACGGAGGCGACCGAGTCTTGTGGGGAAAAGTGCGCTAACCTCTGTAGAGTGTACAAACTAATCATGGTTAGCCGTGTCCCCGGTTATGGACATCTTGAGTATCTAGTACTTGGAATATCTTAAATATCTCATCACTTTTTAACTTAATATTGTTGGGTTGATAATTACTTTAATTGGGATTGAGATTGAGGAACCTTCTCAATGATGTTTCAACTACCATGATAGTTAAATTAAAATCTATTCCTTTGTTGTAGGCAAAAATTGGCTTTTTGCAAAAACTATAACCATAGAGCTTTCCACCAGCCAAATATGCATGTAGTGATAGCATTATTCTGTTCTTTCTCTACTGTGTTACTTTGCCAGCATATTCCATTTGCTGACCCGTTTTCGGGCTGTAACGTATTATGTTGCTGTGACACCCACGATGCGGCTATATCTCCCACGTGTCGGAGCACGACTTAGAGGCATAACCGCATTGTAGGCATGTCGTAAGAGGGGTAATCTTTACACATCCCATGTATGGAATAAGAAAGGGATAAAGAATTGGCTTACAATCGCCACTTCACACAATACATGAATAAAGCATTACATCATCCAGAATACAAACAAGGTCCGACTACGGAACCAAATAAAGAAAGACAACCCCTAATGCAACAGATCCCCGATCGCCCCAACTGGGCTCCACTACTGAGCAACTGGAAAGAAAACAACACAACGCACATGATCTTCATCGAGCTCCTCCTTGAGCTCGGTTGTGTCACCTGCACGGTATCATCGGCACCTGCAACTGGTTTTGGAAGTAATCTGTGAGTCACGGGGACTCAGCAATCTCACACCCTCGCGATCAAGACTATTTAAGCTTATGGGTAGGGAAAAGGTAGTGAGGTGGAGCTGCAGCAAGCACTAGCATATATGGTGGCTAACTTACGCAAATGAGAGGGAGAAAAGAAGCAAAGCACGGTCGTGAACTAGAAGTGATCAAGAAGTGATCCTGAAACTACTTACGTTCAAGCATAACTCCAACACCGTGTTCACTTCCTAGACTCCGCCGGAAAGAGACCATTATGGCTACACACGCGATTGATGCATTTTAATTAAGTAAAGTGTCAAGTTTTCTACAACCGGATATTAACAAATTCCCATCTGCCCATAACCGCGGGCACAGCTTTCGAAAGTTCAAAACCCTGCAGGGGTGTCCCAACTTAGCCCATCACAAGCTCTCACGGTCAACGAAGGATATTCCTTCTCCCAGGAAGACCCGATCAGACTCGGAATCCCGGTTACAAGACATTTTGACAATGGTAAAACAAGACCAACAAAGCCGCCCGGATGTGCCGACAAATCCCGATAGGAGCTGCACATATCTCATTCTCAGGGCACACCGGATGAGCCAGACGTTGGGTTGGCATATACCCTGGTTGCCCAGGGGGCGCCGGACATCACTCAGGTTGGACCAACACTTAGAGAAGCACTAGCCCCGGGGGTTAAAATAAAGATGACCCTTGGGTTGGCCGACCCAAGGGAAGGGTAATAGGTTGTTAGGCAAATGTAAAACCAAGGTTGGGCCTTGCTGGAGGAGTTTTATTCAAGGCGAACTGTCAAGGGGTTCCCATTGTAACCCAACCGCGTAAGGAACGCAAAATCAAGGAACATAATACTGGTAAGACGGAAACTATGGCGGCAAGAATGGAACAAAACACAAGGCATAAGGCCGAGCCTTCCACCCTTTACCAAGTATATAGATGCATTAATTAAAATAAGAGATATTGTGATATCCCAACAATAATCATGTTCCAACATGGAACAAACTCTAATCTTCACTTGCAACTAGCAACGCTATAAGAGGGGCTGAGCAAAGCAGTAACATAGCCAAACAACGGTTTGCTAGGAAAGGTGGGTTACAGGCTTGACATGGCAATATGGGAGGCATGATATAGCAAGTGGTAGGTATCGCAGCATAGCAAAAGAGCGAGCAACTAGCAAGCAAAGATAGAAGTGATTTCGAGGGTATGGTCAGCTTGCCTGAGATCCCGCAAGGAAGAAGAACGAGTCCCTGAAGAAGATAAACGGACGTAGTCGAATGGATCCTCACAAACACGATGTTATCGGAACTAACCCGAAGAAGCAACACCGGAAAGAAGCAAACAACATAGTAAACAACCATCACATAATCATGGCATGATGCACAACCAAGTATGATGCATGCCCGGTTTAAAGAGGCATGACATGGCAATATGCACAAACAAACCTACAAATTAAGTGGAGGTCAATATGCAACAAGTTGCATATTGACGGAACACCACATGACTTATTTAGTTCGATCTCGTTTATGTACCCAACAATATTAAATGTTGATTAACATGGTAAGAGGCTAAGCAAATGAAAACTACCTATCTAGGCAAGTTTAAATGAGGCCGGAACAACAAACAACAAGTCCGGTAAATCCCCATGTGCAAATATTGGGTTTGGTACTGTTCTGCCCTGAACCATACTTTAGAGTTGTTAAACATGCAAGGCAAGTATGCCATGTTAAACTATGCATTTTTCTACCCCATTTACATATAAAGTTTGCTAAGTTTGGAGCTACGGTTATTTAGTTATGAAATAAAGCATTTTAGCATGGCATAGGAGCAAAATAATGCAAACAGCAGTTTAAACATTTTAAACATGGTTGAAAGTTGGATATTATGAAACTAGACACAATTTTAAGCATTTTCATATATAAAGTTCTTACATGTGATGCTCAGTTTGTGAGTTAGGATATGCATGAACATGAAGGTCTTTTCTGTAAAACCGCACTCTTTGGAATAATAGACAAATTCGTCCAGAGCAGAAAAAAACATATCGGGCCGAAACTGAGTGCACTGCTAGGCCAGCAGAGATGGGCTCGGCTATGCTCACATTGGGCCAACAGGGAGCTGGCAGATCTGGGCTGTGGTGCGATCTGGCGCTGGGCCTCATAGACAGATCGAAGCGGAGGCAGGGCGATCGGGTCAGCGCGGAGGGTCAACGAGCAGAGGATCTGGCGGCTGGGCGCGTGCGTCCTCTCCTGCTCGATGCAGAAGCAGGGGAGGTCGAGCGGTCCACGGGTACGGCGACGCCTCGCTGGACTTGGTGCGGTCACGGACGAGGGCTGGAAGCGGCCAGCTGCAGGATGCAGGGCACGGTGGACTTGGAGTATCTTGGCGGCTCAACAGGGATGGACGGAGCCGTCCAGGATCCGTAGCGGCGGAGGTGGCTGACAGCAAAGCTCCATGGCGATGGAGCTTCGTCCTGGGCAAAGAGGAAAAGAGAGAGTTGAGAGAGGGGAAACACAGGGATGAAATGGAAGGAAGAGGTGGCACGACGGGGCGATGCGGGGCCTCACCGGAGAGGCGGCGACGATGGGGCGGAGCAGAGGCAAGCTAGCAGCTGCCTTGGGACGGCCGGCTCCGTGGGGACGGGGACGCGGGCAGCTCCTCGTGGCTTCCTGATGACAGAAAGAGAGAGATATCCAGGGATATGAGAGAGGGAGAAACGGGAGGAGCACGGAAAGGTGAAGAAGGAGGGGGGTGGCCGGCGCTCATCTCGTTGGCTGCTAGTTCGCTCGCCGGCGCGGAGGTTGGTGGTGACGCGGGGCTTCGGGCAAGCACCTTCTCGGGAGGGAATCGAGGAGGCAGCGGGTGAGGTGGAGTTGGATCGAGGGTTGCTCTGGATGGCCGGGTGGATCGAGGGGAGGCCTCGAGTGCTGGTTGGGTGAGAAGGGGATCTGGGAGGATCCCAAGGAAGAAGATGGGTGATGAGACAGGGCGGCGGCTGGGAGGATTTGATGGATGGGACATCTCCCTAGATTTTAGGGTTTGTCCAAAATGACTAAGGGTGGACTATATATACATCACATATTAGGTTAGGGGCTACCTCGGTCCCTCTGATCGGAATCGGACGGTCGCGAAATAAAAAGCTTAGGGAGTCCAAATGAGAAAACGGTGATGTTTTGTAGATATCTGGGATGATCCGGATCCAACGGTGATGACTGTCCGGGTCGGGTCCGGGACAGCTTTCGGACGCGCGCGACGGGTTCGATGCACTGCGCAAAGAGGGGTAGGATGGGCCTAGGTGGACTGTGGAGAGCGGGTTGGTCTGAGAGAAGAGGGGAGAGATGTAGCCCGACACGGTTTCCAAAGACCGAAAACGTCTGACATTTTGACCGACTATAATGCCGTTATAGTTATCCGTTGGGGCGTCAGACGGACTCCGAATGCGATGAAACTTGACAGACGGTCTATCTACACTATAATAAGACCGCACGCCAAATTTCATCCCATTTCGAGAACATCTTCCGGCCACTTATAAAATAATATTTCGGACGTGCCGCGGGCGCGTGCAAGTGTGGTTGAGCTCGGAACGGACAACGGAAAGATCGGGGAGGCCGGGACGGATGCAAGTTTTGAAAACATGATGATGCAATGCACATGATGACATGGCAAGAAGCGACACGCAAGCAAATGACAAGGTAACAACAACGAATAACTGGAAGACACCTGGCGCAACTGTCTCGGGGCACTACAACACTCCACCACTACGAGAGGATCTCGTCCCAAGATCTAGGATGGCACCGGAGGGAAAACAGAAGAGGAAGAGAAGAGGTAAAAATAAGTTGCTTCTTTGACAAACGAGTAAAACCAAAGAACCTTGAAAGGTTAAACCATTCCGAGAAAAGAACACAACGGAGATGATCGAAGTTGAAAACACCCCGTTAGAAAAAAAGGAACAAGGAAGAACAAATTCGGGCAGCACTCCGGTTGAAAAGTGATACGAAACTTGATAAGATGAAAAGAACTTGAGCAGAGGGCACGACACTCCGGTTAAATGGTTAAGCATGAAAAGAACACCATTCAAGATGATGAGAGAGAAAGCAACATCACAGTGCCTCCGGAACGAAAGAATAGAAGATAGATAATTGAAATAGGAGAATGGAGAAGAAAATGCCAACTTCTGCCACAAAAGAGCTTGAAAATGCATCCTTAGGAGAAGGGTCGAATGGAGTTGTTGGAAAAACCAACAACAAAAAGAGTAAGCTTGTTGTGGGCTTATGAAGAACATCTCAAAACTATGAGGTGAAATTCTTCCACTAACGGAAACGATAAATTTGATTGATATGAACAAGGAGACGAGAAGATTATTTCACCGGGAGGATAAATGAAGAACTTGGATCATTTATAAGCACCACAAATAGCAACAATCCTTAGGGGAGGCTTTAGGTGAAACATGACGCAAGATAACTCCAACGAATAGATTGGTGGATTTAAAATATCTCATTCTTGACAACATGTGAATCATGAAACACGAGCTCAAATTGTCAAGAATGACATAACACCACCTCACAAGATAAGAGACAAAGAATTGCATTTCGGAATGCAAGATGAAGAACACTTGAGCTTGTTTGAAAAGAATCTCAATGAACACTTCGAGAAGGAATTAAATCCTTGATGAGCTGTCATGTAGAGTCTACATGAAGAACTCCGGTCACAAAAGGATGATATAAGGAAATTGAAGTTGAAAACACAAGGTGAAGCCTTGCGATGATTTAGATGGATATTCATGATGATATAATTGAGAGCACTTGGAACTCCGGGAAAAGAAAGATGAGCAATTGAAACCGAGAATTGATATGATGAACCACTCCGGAAAGCAGGAATTGAATAAACTCGATGAAACAAGAATAAGAATTACATTATGCTTATTCTTCACCAATTTAAATTGATGACAAGAAACGGATTTGGCATACTACTTATTCTCGTATAAAGGATTAAGGTAGATATAGCGCAAACTTGAGAAGGTCTTCAACGAACCACCGATAGGATTGGAAAGAAAGAAAGAATGGAATGATACAATAACAACGGAAGAGAATTCTTGAACGAACCAACGTAAGGATTGAAAATGGAAGAAGAAAAGATAAAGAAACACCGGAAAGAATTATTAAAAGAACGAAGATACTTGATAGAATTTATATACAAGAGAACGAAAGATATCATGAACTGATTAGAAGATATTTGAACGATGCACCGGTAAGATTTGAAGAACGAGAGTTGAAAGTTGGATTGAATAATCCCGAAATGATGGCATTCGGAGAATCAAACTGAAAAGAATCTTGAATTGCTTCGGATAGGTGAAAAGAATTCTCACAATCGAAAACAATTATGAGAGGATGGCAACAAGTTAGAACCATGAATCTTCAAGAGAACGGATATGATATGGAGGAAACTCTTCTTCAGTCTTCAAATGTTGAGATTGATGATGATATACACCACCATGAATTGTTGAGGCACTCCGGAATAAAAATTAGAAAGATTGACCCAACGATGAAAAAATTTGACAGATCTTGGAGAATGACATTTGGCTGATGATAATTCATTCTTACTTCAAACTTGGAAAAGAATTTGAGAAGCTCCGGGAAAATTAGAAGAGTCAGGTAAGATCCTGGAAAAAGACCTATGGTTAGGGCTCACTGAAAAGAAACACCGTAGAATGATGTAAAAGAGATATTGCGCCGGTTTGAATTAATGGCTTGAATGAGATAACAATCTCGAAATATTTTGAATGGATTAGGAGTGAAAACACGAATCTTCTGAGATATCTTCAGCACTCCGGAACAATTGAATAGCGAGAAGTGGAATGATAATGAGGTGCACCGGCATGGAAAAGCATTTGACACGATGAAAAGGAATATAATCAACACTGAAATCTTGAATTGAACCCACCGGAGGAGAAAAGAGAACGAAGAATGATAAACTTGAACCTTCCTTAGTATCTTCCTGAGAAACACCGGATAAGAAGATTGACAGAAAAGAATGGAGAGATTTCACATCCATAAGATGGATACTTGATTAAGGAATCCGAGTCCTTGAAGAAAAAGGGTGGGAGGGCGGGAAAAACAAAGACAACTTGGGGCAAATGAAACAAACAACGTTGAGAATACTTAGAGTTGATCTTGCGGATGGGAAAATGATCAGATCCACCTGAAGAGGAGCACACCGGTTCAGAAGAAATTGAGATGACAAACTCGATGATCAAGAAGGATTAATATTCCCATAGAAATATGAGAACACCATTTAGGGAAGGCATGGAATCAACACTTGACTTCGAAGCAACTCGAATACCACAACTCAAAACAAAACAAAGGATTGACTTGCAGAATAAGCCGGAACAAACATATGATAGAGATTTCGTCCGAAGTTTTCATGGTGGGGCCCACACGGGCTCGATCGTATAGCACCATCATGTACAGGGAAGTGCACATGAAATACGAAGCGTCCCCGAGTCAGCATAGCCAAGGACTCTTTAAGACACAACGAGACCATTGTAAAACCAACCGTGGATAGGCGGACCACTAGACGTCGAACCCCAATCTCATATCATGCATCTGTCGGAAAGATATCCTAGGAGCTACTTGAATTCCCACTTATAAACTCCCGAAACTTTCCGATTATGCAATTAGGTGTTGGGGATACAGGGGAATCATAATATCTCACCCAAAACTAACAAATCCTACATCGAGCTGTATCCATCCTTCAACACATAACCAAGAAACTTTCAGAAATCATTTACCTCAACCTTCGAAAAGCATCCGTTATACGAGTTATGGCAATACTGCCGAACTCCCACCCCAGTACTGGGTGGCGTCGAGGTTATCTCAGCAACAACTGCATAAAAAAGATTTTCCATGTCGGCGAAACTCAGGTATTCCAGAACTGCAACGATAAAATTGTGACGACATCACCTCGGAGCTCAACTCCCCGGGACACTGCCACAACCCCTAAATGTCAGGAGGCACCAAGAACAATGTTCTCATCACAAAACCATCGGAACGATTCCAAGATACCAGCGTGATCCTAAAAAAATTCGTGAAATTTGAGGAGAGAAGAGTCAAAACTCTACGTTAGGATGCCTCACCAGAGCGACGAAGGGACTGAGGAGTAAACAGAATCCTACTCTCTGATATATATAATCCTATAAGACTCAAAACATTTTTTTCTAGACTCAACAACGTCAGCGATTCGATCAAGCAGGGGGCTCCTAAGTCGGGGAAGGCTCTGATACCAACTTGTGACACCCACGATGCGGCTATATCTCCCACGTGTCGGAGCATGACTTAGAGGCATAACCGCATTGTAGGCATGTCGCAAGAGGGATAATCTTTACACATCCCATGTACTGAATAAGAAAGGGATAAAGAATTGGCTTACAATCGCCACTTCATACAATACATGAATAAATCATTACATCATCCAGAATACAAACAAGGTCCGACCACGGAACCAAATAAAGAAAGACAACCCCTAATGCAACAGATCCCCGATCGCCCCAACTGGGCTCCACTACTGATCAACTGGAAACGAAAACAACACAACACACACGATCTTCATCGAGCTCCTCCTTGAGCTCGGTTGCGTCACCTGCACGGTATCATCGGCACCTGCAACTGGTTTTGGAAGTAATCTGAGAGTCACGGGGACTCAACAATCTCACACCCTCGTGATCAAGACTATTCAAGCTTATGGGTAGGGAAAAGGTAGTGAGGTGGAGCTGCAACAAGCACTAGCATATATGGTGGCTAACTTATGCAAATGAGAGCGCGAAGAGAAGCAAAGCACGGTCGTGAATTAGAAGTGATCAAGAAGTGATCCTGAAACTACTTACGTTCAAGCATAACTCCAACACCATGTTCACTTCCCGGACTCCGCCGGAAAGAGACCATCACGGCTACACACGTGGTTGATGCATTTTAATTTAGTAAAGTGTCAAGTTTTCTACAACTGGATATTAACAAATTCCCATCTGCCCATAACCGCGGGCACGGCTTTCGAAAGTTCAAAACCCTGCATAGGTGTCCCAACTTAGCCCATCACAAGCTCTCACGGTCAACGAAGGATATTCCTTCTCCCAGGAAGACCCGATTAGACTCGGAATCCCGGTTACAAGACATTTCGACAATGGTAAAACAACACCAGCAAAGCCGCCCAGATGTGCTGACAAATCCCGATAGGAGCTGCACATATCTCCTTCTCAGGGCACACCGGATGAGCCAGACGTCGGGTTGGCATAGACCCTGGTTGCCCAGGGGGCGCCGGACATCGCTCAGGTTGGACCAACACTTAGAGAAGCACTGGACCGGGGGGTTAAAATAAAGATGACCCTTGGTTTGGCCGACCCAAGGGAAGGGTAATAGGTTGTTAGGCAAATGTAAAACCAAGGTTGGGCCTTGCCAGAGGAGTTTTATTCAAGGCGAACTGTCAAGGGGTTCCCATTATAACCCAACCGCGTAAGGAACGCAAAATCAAGGAACATAATACCGGTATGACGGAAACTATGGCGGCAAGAATGGAACAAAACACTAGGCATAAGGCCGAGCCTTCCACCCTTTACCAAGTATATAGATGCATTAATTAAAATAAGAGATATTGTGATATCCCAACAATAACCATGTTCCAACATGGAACAAACTCCAATCTTCACCTGCGACTAGCAATGCTATAAGAGGGGCTGAGCAAAGCAGTAACATAGCCAAACAACGGTTTGCTAGGAAAGGTGGGTTAGAGGCTTGACATGGCAATATGGGAGGCATGATATAGCAAGTGGTAGGTATCGCAGCATAGCAAAAGAGCGAGCAACTAGCAAGCAAAGATAGAAGTGATTTCAAGGGTGTGGTCATCTTGCCTGAGATCCCGCAAGGAAGAAGAACGAGTCCCTGAAGAAGATAAACGGACGTAGTCGAACGGATCCTCACAAACGCGACTTTATCAGAACTAACCCAAAGAAGCAACACCGGAAAGAAGCAAACAACATAGTAAACAACCATCACATAATCATGGCATGATGCACAACCAAGTATGATGCATGTCCGGTTTAAAGAGGCATGGCATGGCAATATGCACAAACAAACCTACAAATTAAGTGGAGCTCAATATGCAACAAGTTGCATATTGACGGAACACCACATGACTTATTTAGTTCGATCTCGTTTATGTACCCAACAATATTAAATGTTGATTAACAAGGTAAGAGGTGAAGGAAATGAAAACTACCTATCTAGGCAAGTTTAAATGAGGCCGGAACAACAAACAACAAGTCCGGTAAATCCCCATGTGCAAATATTAGGATTGGTACTATTCTGCCCTAAACCATATTTTAGAGTTGTTAAACATGCAAGGAAAGTACACCATGTTAAACTATGCATTTTTCTACCCCATTTACATATAAAGTTTGTTAAGTTTGGTGCTACGGTTATTTAGTTATAAAATAAAGCATTTTACCATGGCATAGGAGCAAAATAATGAAAACTGCAGTTTAAACATTTTAAACATGGTTGAAAGTTGGATATTATGAATCTAGACACAATTTTAAGCATTTTTCATATATAAAGTTCTTACATGTGATGCTCAGTTTGTGAGTTAGGATATGCATGAACATGAAGGTCTTTTCTGTAAAACTGCACTCTCTGGAATAATAGACAAATTCGTCCAGAGCAGAAAAAAACATATCAGACCGAAACTGAGTGCACTGCTAGGCCAGCAGAGATGGGCTGGGCTATGCTCACATTGGGCCAACAGGGAGCTGGCAGATCTGGGCCGTGGTGCGATCTGGCGCCGGGCCTCGTAGACAGATCGAAGCGGAGGCAGGGTGATCGGGTCAGCGCGAAGGGTCAACGAGCAGAGGATTTGGCGGCTGGGCGAGTGCGTCCTCTCCTGCTCGATGCAGAAGCCGGGGAGGTCGAGCGGTCAACGGGTACGCCGACGCCTAGCTGGACTTGGCACGGTCACGAACGAGGGCTGGAAGCGGCCAGTTGCAAGATGCAGGGCATGGTGGACTTGGGGTATCTTGGCGGCACGACGGGGATGGACGGAGGCGTTCGGGATCCGTAGCGGCGGAGGTGGCTGACAGCAAAGCTCCATGGCGACGGAGCTTCGTCCTGGGGCAGAGAGGAAAAGAGAGAGTTGAGAGAGGGGAAACGCATGGAGGAAACAGAAGGAAGAGGTGGCACGACGGGGCGACGCGGGGCCTCACCGGAGAGGCAGCGACGACGGGGCGGAGCAGAGGCAAGCCAGCAGCTGCCTTGGGACGGCCGGCTCCATGGGGATGGGGACGAGAGAAGCTCCTTGTGGCTTCCTGATGACAGAAAGAGAGAGAGAGATATGCAGGGATATGAGAGAGGGAGAAACGGGAGGATCACGGAAAGGTGAAGAAGGAGGGGGCGGTCGGCGCTCATCTGGTTGGCTGCTGGTTCGCTCGCCAGCGTGGAGGTTGGCAGTGACGCGGGGCTCCGGGCTAGCACCTGCTCAGGAGGGAATCGAGGAGGCAGCGGGTGAGGTGGAGTTGGATCGAGGGTTGCTCTGGTTGGCCGGGCGGATCGAGGGGAGGCCTCAAGTGCTGGTTGGTGAGAAGGGGATCTGGGAGGATCCCGAGGAAGAAGGTGGGTGATGAGACAGGGCGGCGGCGGCTGGGAGGATTTGATGGATGGGACATCTCCCTAGATTTTAGGGTTTGTCCAAAATGACTAAAGGTGGACTATATATACATCACAGATTAGGTTAGGGGCTACCTCGGTCCCTCTGATCGGAATCGGATGGTTGCGAAATAAAAATCTTAGGGAGTCCAAATGAGAAAACGACGATGTTTTGTAGATGTTTGGGGATGATCCAGATCCAACGGTGACGACTGTCCGGGTCGGGTCCGGGACAGCTTTCGGACGCGTGCGAGGGGTTCGGTGCACTGTGCAAAGAGGGGTAGGATGGGCCTAGGTGGACTATGGAGAGCGGGTTGGTCTGAGAGAAGAGGGGAGAGATGCAGCCCGGCATGGTTTCCGGAGACCGAAAACGTCCGACGTTTTGACCAACTATAATGCCGGTGTAGTTATCCGTTGGGGCGTCAAACGGACTCCGAATGCGATGAAACTTGACAGACGGTCTATCTACACTATAATAAGACCGCACGCCAACTTTCATCCCATTCCGAGAACATCTTCCGGCCACTTATAAAATAATATTTCGGACATGCCGCGAGCGTGTGCAAGTGTGGTTGAGCTTGGAACGGACAACAGAGAGAACGGGGAGGCCGGGACAGATGCAAGTTTTGAAAACATGATGATGCAATGCACATGATGACATGGCAAGAAGCGACATGCAAGCAAATGACAAGGCAACAACAATGAATAACTCGAAGACACCTGGCGCAACGGTCTCAGGGCGCTACAGTTGCAGACTTTTCAGCGAGGAGTAAGATTCGTTAGGTCGTTGTCGTGCAGCTCAGCTGTGCCGTTGGAGTTGATGGACTCACTTTATCTTCCAAGCCTTCCGCTGTTATCGTATTAGATGGCCTTGAGCCATATTTATTGTAATAAGTTCTCTTTGGAGACATTCGATGTAATAAGTGTGTGATTGCTACTCTGTTATAAATCCTCGAGTACTGTGTGTGTCAGCATTACCGATCCAGGGATGACACTGAAGCACAGAGACTTGACCATTTGAGGTCGGGTCGCTACATGCTACCACCCTTAGAAACATGGTAACGGTTCCATCAAAACTCCTATTCTCCATCCTCATTGTTGGTAGTGTCGATCTTTTTAGATCTTCAGGATAATTCCTTCTCGGGGGCTCTTCTGGTAGTGGTTTAACCTTTTCCTCAATTCTTCTGTCCTTTTCATCTTGGTACGGTTCTTCTGTGACTGGGTCTTCTTAGCTGACGGGTCTGGCGCCAAAACTAAACAACTATCGATATCTCCTGGTGGTCATAAACAATTTGATTGGGTCCCTACAGAAAACAGGTCTGGGCTTGAACCTCAACGTATGACCTACGGTTGGCAACAACTGCCTTGTACCCGAGAAATTTATCATACCATTCTAAGGTTTAAACAAGGTTTAATATCGTCGTCTCTCTACTATATGCAAGTCACTCAGATTTACCATCCCATATAGCAAGGCGAACAATAAGAGTAAGTCGGTATGGTGATCAATCCATCCCGCACCCAAATCATTACCTTGTATATGGTTTAGCGAATCTCGCATTCTAGCACTTGGTCATCCTCACCAGCATTGCAGAATTTCTCTTGTCGACGAACCAGGTTCGGATAAATCCATTGATTATGCAAGCCAAACAAACATCTATTGTTTCTTCACAACTTTCAAGTTTTGCATAAACTTCTATAAGATCGTCTGTTGATAAAATCGTAACTTCTTCCAGGGTTTTTCCTTCAGCAAGAGTGGGCTTTCTTCTTGGCAGGTCCTGGGGCCTGTGGGTTATGGCCCATCTCATCACTTGCAAACCTTGAACTCATCATCGGGGCAACGAATCTTTAATCCAACATCCAACTTCCAGCTTCCTAGCGTACTTAAAATCCATCCAATTGTATTGTCTCCCTTCCTTCTATTTGTACAAGACTAAGACGTGGTTACTCAAACTCATCATGGAGTTTCCATTGCTCCATATTTCCAACATCATACCTCCTTTATCCAGTAGTACTTCATCACTTCATATTCTTGGATACCCCGCACATCGAGACAAAACTCATAGTTATTTTGCCCGAAGTCCACCTCGTGGAATATCATTATCCTTTCCAGGGGTCAAGGGTTCTCACAGTTACTACTGCCCTTGAAATGCACAAACTCATCCGTAGACCATATTTCTCATATCCTCGAAAACGGTCAAAATCCTTCTTCATAGAGTAACAACTCATAAAATCCAAATCTTTACCAATGATGCTAACTTTATTGATTCTCCAATGATTACAATCTCTTGCTTTTCCATTACATGCCTCAACTCAACACCTCAAAGAAAATGTTCTCACTTCTACTACTATACTTCTCACAGACTCAACTAATTATCACAAGTCTCCTTCTCCTTGGGGCATTCTATGGCAAAATGCTCTGCTCCATTACAACGAAAACATATTACTTCTGACAAGTCCCAAGGTTTCCTTTTTGGGCAACTGCTGAGGTAGTGCCCCGACTCCTTGCACCTGAAACAGGTGATATGACTGAGGTCCTTCCTGGTATCCGATCTACTTCTCTTCCTGGACTTTTCTGTTCCAATCAGGGTTTCTATTTCCTGTGGGTCATACTCTACTTCCTCTGTCGGGAATTCTACTAGGTCTCCATTTAGACAATTCTGGGAGATGTGTCCTTCTTCTCCACATGAATAGCATGACTTGGTGCAGGGTTTAATTGGGTCTTCTTTAGGTGTGTCCTCCACCTCTTCCTTCATCACTGGTTATTCTAAAATTTCCATGAGGGCTCCTTTCATTGCTTCTTTCTTCTGTTGTACCATGGGGTAAATGTGACACTGAGCAGGGTAGTGGGTAGTCTCTTCACATAAGAAACAAGTGATCTGCCTAGTTGGGCATTCTTCAGTTGGGTGACTTCCTTCACAATTAGGGCATTCATCCTTGTGTTCTTTATGGGTGTCCTATTTCTCCACAGAGCTTGCATGCACAAAGTTTCTTCATATCACTTTCATAAGGCTTCAATTTCTGGGACACAAACCGAGACTTTGGCAAAGTCAACTTAAATTCTTCCTCAGTGGTTACTCCTTGCCATCCATTAATGGTTTGGTACATCCTCCACCAAGTAGCAGCACCTTTTTTCAAAACACTGCAGAGCATGCTGGGCCATATCCTTTCCGGCTACAGAGTTATTCTTCATGTGATCCTCCATGCTCTGAATCCATCGGTCTGTCTCCCATTGACTCATCAGTCCAGAAAATATGGGTTCATCTCCATTCATCCTCTATTGGGTCCATGTGGGTTTGGGGTGAGATAAGAGAGATAGAGAGGGATACACACAATGCAACCAATAGTTTTGAAAAC
The DNA here is from genome assembly GCF_003073215.2 of Triticum urartu. Lineage (NCBI taxonomy): Eukaryota > Viridiplantae > Streptophyta > Magnoliopsida > Poales > Poaceae > Triticum > Triticum urartu. Next base: position 187,666,827 of record NC_053026.1, on the reverse strand, counting down.
ATAGATTTTATTTTGTGGCTATTGGGAAAACATCAAACAAATGACAACTCACAATCGTCGCATCTAACGTAGGTATAACAGGGGTTTGGTCTTCTAAAGGTCAATAAATCTTCCAAAATTACCAGACTCTTCAAGTCTTTCTCATGTCTCCGATGGCCTCTTTCTATCGTGCTTGTCCTTCCCAAGTTCTTTTGCCAGATCATCTATGTTGACGCGAAGTCTCTCGTGACGTCCTTTAATATTTCAGGAGTTGCGTTCCAAACTTTTGGGTCTCAACATCCTGGGCATGAACCATGTCCTACTGTCCTTCAGTTCCTGACGAGTCTCCGTTATCTCAAGGTTTTGCTTCCCCCGCTTGGCTACTTTCAGCTTTTGGGTCCTGAGTTTTTCACGAAATGCTTCCTGGTCAAAATACGGCTTCTTGCGGGTCCGTCTTAAAACTCTTGATGTAATTCTCCAGATCCTGGTGATACACGAGCTAAGGTTAAAACTGCATCCTTTGCTGATAGATGCTCCATCAGCCTTCTACCATCCAATCCTTCCGAACAAATGCATGCTTATCTCAGCATGGTGATAATAGCATAAGCGGTAATAACACCATGGTTAGCCGTGTCTATGCCCATGCTACTGCCATGAGCTTTCATTCCATAATTGATATCTCCTGTCTTAGGGTTTTCTTGACAAAAACTTTGGGTTCTAATGCTCCATGTTCCGGTCTTTCTCCGATACACCTTGATCTCGGGTATTGACAACTTCCATAGTCTGCCAAGTTCCATAAGTGTAGCCTTCCTAGGTCATAAAAAAAATTGGGAGTTCTTCGGAGCCTCCAATTCTCCTAGTCTTCAGAGTCTTCAACAGTTGTAGTTTCCATTATCATAATGCATGGTAACATCCTCTTCATTCCGAATGGTCTCAGTTTTCCGATATCTTGTACTTCTTGGAGTGGTCTCATCAGTCGAATCTTCGAGTGGTCAAAAGGGAAAAGGGGTATGGTCTCACTAAAAGGGAATATTTGAATAAGCTCAGAAGAGAAGAGAGGCAAAAGATCTTTTTTTAAATGAAGTTGTAGAGAAAATCTTTTCTATGGGCTTGCCAGTTTCTAGGGGTCATGTCCTACAGTCAACATGTGCTCTGATACCATCTTGTAGCGACCCGACTTCAGACGGTCAAGTCTATGTGCTTAAGTGTCATCCCTGGATCGGTATGCTGACACACACAGTACTCGAGGATTTATAACAGAGGTAAATCACATGTATAAAATAACGTAAATACTATTACCTCAATCCAAATAGCGGAAGTAACAAGGTTGTGGATTCCCATCAACACCAACGACAAAGTTGAGTGTAGAAAGCGTAACCCTAACATATCACTTACTCGCTGTAAGAATCCTGCAACATGAGACGTTGCATCCACAAAGGGTCAGTACATTGAATGTACTGGCAAATTCACACCATAGGATAATGATGAATAATAGCTACCACTACATGCATATATGGCTGGTGGAAAAGCTCTATGGTTATAATGTTTTTGCGTAAAGCCAATTTTTCTCTACTACAAAGGAATATAATTTATTTAACTACAAAGTTGGTTGATAAATATTGAGAAGGTTTCTCCAACTCAATCCCAAATTAACATCAATAACCCAACAAATTATTTAAGTAACATGATGAGATCAATATGATAATCCAAGAACCCGATACTCAAGATGTCCATAACCGGGGACACGGCTAACCATGATTAGTTTATACACTCTGCAGAGGTTTGCACACTTTTTGTGGCGCCCGGATAATCAAGCTACAGTGATCCCCCGCTAATGATGCCACGTCACCTCGGTTACTGTTGATAAACCCTAGATAATTCAAAACCGAAACAAATTCAAAATTTAATTACAGGAAAACAATAAAAGTTTTCAAACATTAAAATAAAAATGTTCGGTTTGCACTAAATATTACATAGATAATTATGGTGTCGAAGATACAGTTTTATAAAATGCATAAATATTTTAAATTGAATTAAAACAGAAAGGAAAAAAAAGAAAATACAAAACAGAAAAGCTAAAACCTAAAGCTAACAAAAAAATATATGAAAGAACCCTCTCCCTGGGCCGTGGCCCAACTGGACCAGCCCACTGGCCCAGACCGGCCCCCACTCCCCCATAACCCTACCCCCCCGAAACCCTAACCCCACCCCGTCGCCCCCAGCCGCCCCACTCCCCCCCCACTCGCTCCACTCCCCCCCTGCCCCCTCCCCGATCCAGATCGGATCGGGGGCGTTCGCCGCCGCCGCCCGGATTCCACGCCCGGAGCCCCCCCCCCCCCCCCGCCGGACTGCTTCCTCCCTCCCCGGCCTGCCTCCTCTACGCTCGCTCGCCCCTCCCTCCTCCTCCCCGCAGGATCGCACCCCGCAGCTCGGCCCCGGACGCCGCTCGTCTCCCCGTCGCCCCGCCGTCCTCGCCCCTCCTCTCCGTCGCCTAACCGCCTCCCCAGCGCCACGGTGCCGCCCCCGTCGTCCTCGTCTCCTCGTCTCCAACGCCGTCGACGCACGCCGCCGCCTCGGCCTCGTCTCCTCCCCGTCGACGCCGTCCCCGTCCCCCTCCACCACGGTCCCTCCCCAACCTCCATCGAGCACGCTGCCCGTTCCCCTCCGCACCCCGGTGAGGACCCCGGTCCTCCTGCACCCCGTCCCCTCTCGCCGGTGCTTGGCCCCGCCTCCTTGGCCGCACCCCGCGGGCGCTCGCGCCGCGCCCCCCCTTTCCCCGTACGCCCCGCGCCCGAGCTCCGGACGGGCTCGCGTCTGCCGCGCCCGTCGCCGTGAGCCCCGCCTCTCGCCCACGGCCTCTACTCCGCCGCTCGCCTGCACCGCGCCTCGTGCCCCCCCCCTGCTGCAGCCGCCGCGGCTCATGCGCGCCCGCCCACACGGGGCCGTGCTCGCCGCCGCTCGCTCACCGGCCGGCCCGTGCTGGCCTCGCCACGCCGGCCTGGCGACCTGCCAGGTCCGCCGCCCACGCCCGCATGCCCCTGGGCATGCGCCCGAACGGGGCGCGCCCGTTAACCGTCGCCCGCGCCCTGTATGGCCTCTGTGCCACAGACAAACGGGGCCCACCCCCTGTGAACAAAAAAAATAATATTAATAATAATACTATTTAAATTAATTAAGAAAAAGGAATTAGTAAATAATAATTAAAGTTGATTAAAATGATAATTAATTAATTAATTAATAATATTATTATTTTTTATTAAGAAAAAGGAATTAGTAAATAATAATTAAAGTTGATTAAAATGATAATTAATTAATTAATTAATTAACTAAAGAATTAATTAAATTAATTAATCCTGATTAGATTAATCTAATTACTGGTTAACTTAGTTAACCCTTGATTAGCCTAATCAGTCAATGACCAGTGGGACCCACACGTCAGTTGACCAGTCAACACCTCTGTTGACTGCTGACGTCATGCTGATGTCATGGATGACGTCAGCAGACACTATTCTGGATAATGTTGATTAAATTAAATAAATAAATCCTAAAAATGATTTAAATCTTTTAAAATTTATATAAAATAAACCGTAGCTCGGATGGAAAAGCTTTGTACATGAAAGTTGCTCAGAACGACGAGACGAATTTGAATACGCAGCCCGTTTATCCGCCACGCATCCCTAGCATAGCGAACACGCCACTTTCCCCTTCTGTTTCATCTGTGCGAAAACGCGAAACACCGGGGATACTTTCCCGGATGTCATCCCCCTTCACCGGTATCACCTACTACCGCGTTAGGGCACCTCTAACGTCGTTACTTGTCATGTCATGCATCACTATGCTTATGCTTGCTTATATATTTATTGTTTTCCCCCCCTCTTCTCTCGATAGACACCGAGACCGACGCCGCTGCTACCCCGTACGACTACGGAGTTTGACGACCCTCTCTCTTGCCAGAGCAACCAGGCAAGCCCCCCCTTTGATCACCAGATATCGCCTACTCTTCTCTATACTGCTTGCATTAGAGTAGTGTAGCATGTTACAGTTAATCCTATACTGCTGCATAGCCTGTCCTTGCTACTACTGTTGTTACCTTTACCTGCTATCCTACTGCTTAGTATAGGATGCTAGTGTTCCATCAGTGGCCCTACACTCTTGTCCGTCTGCCATGCTATACTACTGGGCCGTGATCACTCGGGAGGTGATCACGGGTATATACTATATACTTTATACATGATACATGTGGTGACTAAAGACGGGTCGGCTTGAGGAGCACCCGCGAGTGGATCTTTGAGGCGGAACAGGGCAGGTTCCGACCACCTAGGAGAGAGGTGGGCCTGGCCCTGGTCGGCGTTCGCGGATACTTAACACGCTTAACCGAGATCTGGGTATTTGATCTGAGTCTGGCCATTTGGTCTATACGCACTAACCATCTACGCGGAGTAGTTATGGGTATCCCGGCGTCGTGGTATCAGCCGAAGCCTTCGTGATGTCAGCGACTGAGTGGCGCGCGCCGGATTGGAACGTAAGCCTGCTCTTTATTAAGGGGCTAGTTCTGCTTCCGGCCGCGTTCGCAACGTGCAGGTGTGCTAAGGCGATGGGCCCAGACCCCTGTGCGCTTAGGTTTAGACCGGCGTGCTGACCTCTCTGTTGTGCCTAGGTGGGGCTGCGACGTGTTGATCTTCCGAGGCCGGGCATGACCCAGGAAAGTGTGTCCGGCCAAATGGGATCGAGCGTGTTGGGGTATGTGGTGCACCCCTGCAGGGAAGTTAATCTATTCGAATAGCCGTGATCTTCGGTAACAGGACGACTTGGAGTTGTACCTTGACCTTATGACAACTAGAACCGGATACTTAATAAAACACACCCTTCCAAGTGCCAGATACAATCGGTGTTCGCTCTCTCACAGGGCGACGAGGGGAGGATCATCGGTTAGGATTATGCTATGCGATGATACTTGGAGGACTTCAGTCTACTCCCTTCTACATGCTGCAAGATGGAGGTTACCAGAAGCGTAGTCTTCGAAAGGACTAGCTATCCCCCTCTTATTCCGGCATTCTGCAGTTCAGTCCACATATGATACCCTTACTCCATTTGATACCCATGCATATGTAGTGTAGCTCCTTGCTTGCGAGTACTTTGGATGAGTACTCACGGTTGCTTTCTCCCTCTTTTCCCCTATCCCTTCTACCTGGTTGTCGCAACCAGATGTTGGAGCCCAGGATCCAGACGCCACCGTCGACAACGACCCCTACTACACCGGAGGTGCCTACTACTACGTGATGCCCGCTGACGACGACCAGGAGTAGTTAGGAGGATCCCAGGCAGGAGGCCTGCGCCTCTTTCGATCTGTATCCCAGTTTGTGCTAGCCTTCTTAAGGCAAACTTGTTTAACTTATGTCTGTACTCAGATATTGTTGCTTCCGCTGACTCGTCTATGATCGAGCTCTTGTATTCGAGCCCTCGAGGCCCCTGGCTTGTAATATGATGCTTGTATGACTTACTTTATTTGTAGAGTTGTGTTGTGATATCTTCCCGTGAGTCCCTGATCTTGATCGTACACGTTTGCGTGTATGATTAGTGTACGGTCAAATCGGGGGAGTCACACTTTTCCCAACAAGAGTCGATCTCCTCCGTTGGATTTCTCGCACTACATGATGTTTGAGAAATGGATGACCAAGACACAGTCTTTTAGAAGCATTAACTCTCTCTACTCCGGATAAACTATACCACCTACAACCCACTACCTGCTAGTCTATCTCTTCAAGAGCTTCACGCAACTTACTCAACTATGCTAGAGCCCATAATAGCTTGTGGCTGCACACGGAAGTTTCTAGCATGAATAATCTTATGATCCCTTTGAGCCTGGGTGGCATTCCATAGGGTGATCACACGGGTCCTCCGGGATCCCCTTGGGCAAACACTGGGTTCTCTAGGTGCCTGGGCAAACCACTGGGTACTCCAGGGTGCCCCAACCAATCCACCCAGATGTGTATTAAAGTAGCCACCTTAAGTTAACCATTGATGACAACTCTCACATCTGTCATGAATACACTCAACCAATCCACGTCTACGAGCATAGCATAGCAATATGAGCATAACGTAAAAGTAACTCCCAAGGTTTGAATGCAGGACAATAGGTTCCTACCTCATCAACTACTTCCCAATACCCACATGTTATCAATCCTACTCATGCAATGTTTGAGGGTGAAACTAATGCATAAAAACTGGGTATGAAAGGGATATGATCAAAGTGTGAACTTGCCTGCAATATTGATGAAGATGATTCGCACTCATAACTCTTGATAGTTCTACTCGTCACACTCCATTCAATCTATCGTGAGCAAGCAATAGTAACCACACATAAGCAATCACTCAGAAGATCGGGAAGAACGAAGAAGACAGTACGGAAAACATCAAAACCAAGCAAATAACTCTTGCAACATAAAACAATTTCTAATAGTACCAAAATTAAGTAAATTTGGCCTTATCAGAAAGTTTAGGTCAAGAGCTTCTATTTGCAAAAAGAATCAACTAAATTGGAGTTAAGAAACTCAAGTTATGTTCGAAAGAAGTTTGAATATGAATCTGAAAAAATTTCAAAATTTGAAAATTTCAAACAGTTGATGTGACAGGTTCACTGGATAGGTGAAAACAAGACGAAGCTATAGGCGCTGGTTTCATCTAATTTGGATAAACGAGTGAAAAGTTATGGCTATTTGAAAAATTAGGGCCAAGCTGTTTTACGGAAGAAAAATAGCTACGGTTAAGGTCTAATGTATAAATACGTAGACTAATTTATAATCTAATTATTCTACCATATTAGTCTAGAAATAATAAACTACGGAAGTATAAAAAAACAAAGAAAAATACCTTTATAAGGCAGAGAAAAGACGACTTTGAAGAAAAGATACAATTTCCAGAAGTCACACCGGAGAGGAGAAATATATTTTTCTTAAATGAATCTAGTCAAACCAAAATATTGATTTAACCCGAATCGGATGATTTTTAGAGGCTCTATGGCTCTATATTTATAGGTGGAAAAGAGGTTTAAGGGTCAAAGGCTAGGCAATGCGGGACTAAACGTAAACGAAAATATACGAAACAGAGATGAAAAAGGCTAACGACAAGCCCAAAGGCCTCGGCCGGCCGCGGTAGACAGGCTGCAGTTTTTTTTCGAAGTCTATTTTTTTCTTCTGAAGTTTGTTTAAAAAAATTAATGAAAATAAAAAAACAAAAGAAAAACGGGCCGGCGGGTAGTTCCAGGCGCACGCGTAGTTTTTTTAATAGAAACAGAAAAGGGAAAACGGAATAACGAAAATAAACGTAAAATTATATATAGGCATATTATATATCGAAATTTTCAAAAAAAGATTTTCTACAACATGGACATTTTTGTGAAGTCATATAAAATCGAGAAAAACTCAAATAATTTAAAGAGTGCTGCTGCCCAAAGTGATTTCAAATTTATTTTTCTCCAATTTTCTGATGTAGGGAATCATTTTACCCTAATTTCCATGTATTTTATTTTTGGAGAAAAATAATTTGAATAAAACTCAAATAACTTCAAATTGAAAATAATTTCAAAAGGACTTTAAATTTGATCCTTTTAAACTCCCAACTCATATTTCATATGTTTTGAAGAAGTCATTTTATCTTCTCTCATGAAAATCATTGAGTTGCTTGAAGTTTCTGAATTGGAAAAATATTTTCAAATGACATTCAACTATTTTCATAAACCCTTTTCATTTAAATAAATGGAAGAAGTCATGTCATCTTCTCTCCAGGGTTTTGTGATGAAAAGAATTTGAATTCACGGAGATCATAAAAGCAAAAAATGAAAGTTTGGGAAAGTCCTTTTATTCCCTCTCATTTAACTTTCAAAAAGTTTCGAATTCACTCACTTTTAGACAAATTAGTCAAACAATCAATCAAATCTATCTATTTATTATAACATTCCAAAATTTAGAATTTTGGGATGTTACATGTATGCCTTTTTTATGCAATGCACCTGCTGCCTTTCAAAGATGTATGACCATTATATTCTTTGACTTTTGTGAAAAGATTGTTGAGGTTTTAATGGGTGATTTTTCCGTTTACGGAACTTCTGTTGATGATTGCTTAAGCAACCTTGATCGAGTTTTGCAGAGATGTGAAGAAACTAATCTTGTCTTGAACTGGGAGAAGTGCCACTTTATGGTTAATGAAGGTATTGTCTTGGGGCATAAAATTTCTGAAAAAGGTATTGAAGTTGATAAAGCTAAAGTAAATGCTATTGAGAAGATGTTTTGTCCTAAAGATATCAAAGGTATAAGAAGTTTCCTTGGTCATCCTAGTTTCTATAGGAGGTTTATTAAAGACTTCTCTAAAATTTCTAGGCCTCTCACTAATCTCTTGCAAAAAGATGTTCCTTTCATTTTTGATGATGATTGTGTAGAAGCATTTGAAATACTTAAGAAAGCCTTGATTTCTGCACCTATTGTTCAACCGCCTGATTGGAATTTACCCTTTTAAATTATGTGTGATGCTAGTGATTATGCTGTTGGTGTTGTTCTAGGACAGAGAGTTGATAAGAAATTGAATGTTATTCATTATGCTAGTAAAACTCTAGACAGTGCCTAGAGAAATTATGCTACTACTGAAAAAGAATTTTTAGCAGTTGTATTTGCTTGTGATAAGTTCAAATCTTATATTGTTGATTCCAAAGTAACTATTCACACAGATCATGCTGCTATTAGATATCTTACGAAAAATAAAGATGCTAAACCTAGACTTATTAGATGGGTTATCTTGCTGCAAGAATTTGATTTGCATATTGTTGATAGAAAGGGAGCTGAGAACCCCATTGCAGACAACTTGTCTAAGTTAGAAAATGTTCTTAATGACACACTGCCTATTGATGATAGCTTTCCAGATGAACAATTAGTTGTCATAAATGCTTCTCGTAATACTCCATGGTATGCCGACTGTGACAATTACATTGTTGCTAAATTTATACCACCTAGTTTCACATACTAGCAAAAGAAAAATGTTTTCTATGATTTAAGACATTACTTTTGGGATGACCCACACCTTTATAAAGAAGGAGTAGATGGTGTTATTAGACGTTGTGTACCTGAGCATGAACAGGAACATATCCTACGCAAGTGCCACTCCGAGTTCTACGAAGGACACCACGATGGAGATAGAACTGCACATAAGTTATTGCAATCCAGTTTTTATTGGCCTACTCTCTTCAAGGATGCTCCTAAGTTTGTCTTGTCTTGTGATGAATGCCAGAGGATTGGCAATATTAGTAGGCGTCAGGAAATGCCTATGAATTATTCACTTGTTATTGAAGCATTTGATGTTTGGGGCTTTGATTATATGGGACCTTTTCCTTCCTCTAATGGGTATACACATATTTTAGTTACTGTTGATTACATTACTAAGTGGGTAGAAGCTATTCCAACTAGTAGTGTTGATCATAACACTTCTATTAAGATTCTTAAAGAAGTTATTTTTCGAGTTTTGGAGTCCCTAGATATTTAATGACTGATGGTGGTTCACATTTTATTCATGGTGCTTTCCATAAAATGCTTGCTAAATATGATGTCAACCATAGAATTGCATCTCCATACCATCCTAAGTCTAGTGGTCAAGTAGAATTGAGCAATAGAGAGATTAAATTGATTTTGTAAAAGGCTATTAATAGATCTAGAAAGAATTGGTCTAAGAAACTTGATGATGCATTATGGGCTTATTGAACTGCTTATAAAAATCCTATGGGTATGTCTCCTTATAAAATGGTTTATGGAAAAGCATGTCACTTACCTCTTGAATTAGAACATAAGGCATATTGGGCTATTAAAAAGCTCAATTGTGATTTCAAACTTGCCGGTGAGAAGAGGTTATTTGACACTAGCTCGCTTGATGAATGGAGAACCCAAGCCTATGAGAATGCCAAGTTGTTTAAAGAAAAAGTTAAAAGATGGCATGACAAGAGGATACAAAAGCGTGAGTTTAATGTAGGTGATCATGTTTTGCTATACAACTTTCATTTAAGATTTTTTTGCAGGAAAACTTCTCTCTAAATGGGAAGGTCCTTACATTATCGAGGAGGTCAATCGTTCCGGTGCCATCAAGATCAACAACGCCGAAGGCACACATCCGAAGGTGGTAAGTGGTCAAAGAATCAAACATTATATCTCAGGTACTCCCATAAATGTTGAGACCAATAAAATTGACACTGTAACACCGGAGGAGTACATAAGGGATACTTTCCAGAACGTTTCAGACTCCGGAAAGGAATAGGTTTGTGGTACGGTAAGTAAACCGACTCCAAAACTATTCTAATGGCAATTTTTCTTCGTTTAGGAATATTTAAAAAATTAGGAAAATTAAAAGTAGTACAAAAGATACACGAGGAGACCACAAGGGTGGAGGGCGCGCCCTACCCCCTGGGCGCGCCCCCTGCCTTGTGGCCACCTCGTGTGCCCTCCGGACTCTGTTTTCTTGCACAATACTTCTTTTGGTTGGTAAAAAATTCATTATATAATCCCCCAAAGATTTTGACCACCGTACCATGGCAATATCTCATGTTTTTGTTTTGAGCTGTTTCTGCAGCAGATTTAGAGCAAGATGTCTTCACAAGATTCGGTCTGGGAGAGTCGTGTATCTCACCCGACGTCGGGCCCAAGAGCATACAACGAAGCTGACCACTTCGGGAAGAGATGGAGGCTGACTTAAAAAGGGTGGATGCCATGGAGGAGGATCAAGAAGTTGCCTCTCGTCTTCAAACTAGATTCATGTTGGAGGAACTTCAGAGCTCAGCAATACCCAATTCGGTCATTCCTCCCATGCTAGATTTCTCTCTTATGAAAATATGAAAAAGAGTGTTACTTTTTCTCCCACGGCTATGAAACATCCATGGGTGAATGGAGCTCTAGCCGTCACAGGTAAACTTCGCAAGGAAGTAATGGATCTTAAGCAGCAAAATAATAAGCTCGAGCATGAGAATCACATCCTAAGGGCATCATCGCCAAGAATATCACATAACCATTTCCGAAGAAAGAGACACAAATACATGGGTATGGGCACTCCCCTTGGCAACTGTCAAGCTTGGGGGAGGTGCCCCGGTATCGTATCACCATCCCACCTTTATCTTCATTCTTTTTCTTAGTTCAATCCTTTTGGTTATATCATGATCTAGTAGAATAAAGTTTTAGTATGATCTAGCTTTGAGTTTTGTTTCGAGATCTATCTATGTAATGGAGTCGTGAGTTATATAATAAAGAGCAGTTTTGAGTTGAGGGCTTGCTTTCTTGCTATGATCTTGAGGGAATAAAACTAAAGATATAAAAAGAAATAAAAATATCATATATTGATCTTATGGAGAGTAATGACCTCACATATAAAGACTATGATGAATAAAATTTGTTGAGAGTTGACAAACATAGTTTTCGTCATTGTTGCAATTAATAGGAAGTAATAAAGAAAGAGAGGCTTCACATATAAATATACTATCTTGGACATCTTTTGTAATTGTGAGCACTCATTAAAATATGACATGCTAAAAAGTTGATGTTGGACAAGGAAGATAACATAATGGGTTATGTTTTCTTATATCCGAATAGAAATTACATTGTCATGGTTCTTCCAACATGTTGAGCTTGCTTTCCCTTTCATGATTCTTTGTACCAAGTAGAGATACTACTTGTGCTTCCAAACATCCCTTAAACCAGTTTTGCCATGAGAGTCCACCATACCTACCTATGGATTGAGTAAGATCCTTCAAGTAAGTTGTCATCTATACAAGCAATAAAAATTGCTCTCTAAATATGTATGGTCTATTAGTGTGAAGAAAATAAGCTTTATACGAACTTGTGATATGGAAGAAATAAAAGCGATGGACTGCATAATAAAGTTCTTTATCATAAGCGGCAATATAAAGTGACGTTATTTTGCATTAAGATTTTGTGCAACCAACCATAAAATCGCATGACAACCTCTTCTTCCCTCTGCGAAGGGCCTATCTTTTACTTTTATCTTCTACCCTTATACAAGAGTCATGGTGATCTTCACCTTTCCTTTTTACACTTTTTCTTTTGGCAAGCACTATGTGTTGGAGAAATCCGGATATATAGGTTATCATAAGGTATTATCGTTGACATTACCCTTGAGATAAAAGGTTGGGAGGCGAAACTATAAGCCCCTATATTTCTCTATGTCTGATTGAAACTCTGAACCCATAAGTATCGCGTGAGTATTAGCAATTGTGAAAGACTAATTGATAGTTGAGTATGTGGACTTGCTGAAGAGCTCTTATATTGACTATTTCTGATGTTATGATAAATTGCAATTGCGTCAATGACTGAGATCATAGTTTGTTAGTTTTCAATGAAGTTTCTGATTCATGTTTTACCTTGTGAATGAATTGTTACTTCAGCATAAGAAATTATATGACAATTTATGTTGTTTTTCTAAATATAATCATGATGCCCTCATGTCTGTATTCTATTTTATCGACACCTCTATCTCTAAACATGTGGACATATTTTTCGATATCGGTTTTCGCTTGGGGACAAGCGAGGCCTAAGCTTGGGGGAGTTTACACGTCCATTTTGCATCATGCTTTTATGTCAATATTTATTACATTATGGGCTGTTATTACACATTATATCACACTACTTATGCCTTTTCTCTCTTATTTTATAAGGTTTACATGAAGAGGGAGAATGCCGGCAGCTGGAATTCTGGACTGGAAAAGGAGCAAATATTAGAGACCTATTCTGCACAACTTCAAAAGTCCTAAAACTTCATGGAGAATAGTTTTGGAATATATAAAAAATATTGGGCAAAGAAAGCACGAGAGGGGGGCCACCTGCCATCCATAAGGGCGGAGGGTGCGCCCTACCCCCCTGGGCGCGCCCCTTGCCTTGTGGGCCACCTGGCAGGCCCCCGATGCCCATCTTATGCTATATGGTGTGTTTTGACCTGGAAAAAACTAGAGGGAAGCTTTCGGGATGAAGCACCACCGTCTCGAGACGGAACTTGGGTAAAACCAATCTAGGGCTCCGGCGGAGCTGTTCTGCCAGGGAAACTTCCCTCCTAGAGGGGGAAATCGAGGCCATAGTCATCACCAACGATCCTCTCATTGGGAGGGGGTCAATCTCCATCAATATCTTAACCAGCACCATCTCCTCTCAAACCCTATTTCATCTCTTGTATCCGATCTTTGTCTCAAAACCTCAGATTGGTGCTTGTGGGTTGCTAGTAGTGTTGATTACTCCTTGTAGTTGCTGCTAGTTGGTTTATTCGGTGGAAGATCATATGTTCATATCCTTAATGCTATTTAATACTCCTCTGATTATGAACATGAATATGCTTTTTGAGTAATTACGTTTGTTCCTTAGGACATGGGAGAAGTCTTGTTATAAGTAATCATGTGAATTTGGTATTTGTTCGATATTTTGATGAGATGTATGTTGTCTCTCCTCTAGTGGTGTTATGTGAATGTAGACTACATGACACTTCACCATTGTTTGGGCCTAGGGGAAGACATTGGGAAGTAATAAGTAGATGATGGGTTGCTACAGTGACAAAAGCTTAAACCCTAGTTTATGTGTTGCTTCGTAAGGGGCTGATTTGGATCCATATGTTTCATGCTATGGTTAGATTTATCTCAATTCTTCTTTCGTAGTTGCGAATGTTTGCGAGAGGGGTTAATCATAAGTGGGAGGCTTGTCCAAGGAAGGGCAGCACCCAAGCACTGGTCCACCCACATATCAAAATTTTAAAGTAACGAACGTGAATCATATGAGCATGATGAAAACAAGATTGACAGTAATTCTCATGTGTCCTCAGGAGCGCTTTGCTTTATATAAGAGTTCGTCCAGGCTTGTCCTTTGCTGCAAAAGGATTGGGCCACCTCGCTGCACCTTAATTACTTTTGTTACTTGTTACCCATTACGAACTATCTTACCAAGAACTATCTGTTACCGATAATTTCAGTGCTTGTAGAGAATACCTTGCTGAAAATAGCTTGTCATTTCCTTCTGCTCCTCGTTGGCTTCGACGCTCTTACTTATCAAAAGGACTATGATAGATCCCCTATACTTGTGGGTCATCAGTGCGCTTCACCGACGATGTCTCCCACCTCACCGGGGCTACTTCACCGAGCACATCGCCGCACCTCCGCCCCCCGAGGCCGTTGGGGCTTCACCAACGGTCTCGCCCTCCGCATCATAGCGCTCCGCTGTTGCTCAAGATCTGCATCCGTGCGCCACCATCCAACGCCAGCGCATCACCCTCAACGGCTCTGAAGTGACACACACTCTAGCTAGGCGAGCATGCCCAAACGCCGACCCAAACTAGGTATCCACATATCACTCCCTTGTGCACTATTCCGACGATGTTTGGATATCCTTTTACTGCTCTCTTAGCTTACACACCAATGCAACTCTGAATTTAAGTCTTTTTTCTTCTAGAGATATCATCTAAAACAAGCAAAACCATTTTTTTAGCGAAGCATGACGGTGCTACGGGATCTGGTACACATCCTGCACACCGGTATAACCTTGTAAGTACCTGTCCTCCAGTACAACAGCAAGGTCGATTCCTCTTATTTTATCCATTCGCTGTGTCAAAAATGCAGAGGGGGATGCAAGGAGCACAAGGCCTGCACATCCAAGCAAGTGGTAACATGGACTTGTACATGGAACATCCCAAGCGCAAGCAGAGCTACAGTGAGCCTATACAACGAGCTAGCGTAAATCCTTACATTTCATTTAATTCATACTGGCCTGCGTGTATGATTTGTGTGCAGTGGCAGATCCACGAATTCAAGTTACCAGGGGCGAAAATTTAACTTCAAAAATATGAAGGCACTTGCACTCTGGAAATCAACATAACTTGAGAAATGTGAATCTACATGCACTTTGAAAAGCAGCTAATTATCCAAAGTAGTTCCAGATTATAAAAACACTAAATGATGTAAGCACCAAAAACACAAAATGCAACATGGTGTACAAGGACTACTAACATGCATGGTGTGTACCTTCTTGAATTATTCGTTCTCTGGCTGAAAATATCGAAGTGTAATTGCACCTATAACAAGTGTGCAAACTGCATATTAATATATCTATCCTGCACAAGTATGCCAATAGTTTCAAAAAACAGATTAGAAAAGTATTTATGCTACGTTGTCATGATACGGGGACTTTTCTGGTAGATGGCCTCGACATTTCCTCAAGCCATAAAAATGTACAATAATTTGCTTGTCATCAATTACTGCAAATCTCTATGTCTCTCTCAACATAGCAGATCATCATTAGACACTAAATCCTTCAATGGGAGCTTGCAAAATGCTTGCATTAGATCCCTCATTAGACACTATATGTTGATCACTAGGAGCATGTAAAATGTTTGCGTCAAATCCTTCATTAGCTGTCTATTCATTAGACACTTCAGGCTCAAGAACAATATGAGCTTGTATGTTTGCACCAGAAACTTGATTAGACACATCGGGTTCAGTCAGTTCAATATTGATTGGGGAGTTATAAAATAAGTAGAAATTGGTTTCATTTTCTTACAGATTCCCCACATACAAGCAGTTTTACAACACCATCAGGTTTAACTATTGGCCAAAAATTGAACAGTTGAATTATATATAATCACGGATGTGATGTACCTGCTCGTTGCGCATGCTGCTCTTGCAAGCTGCGACTGTCCATTTGCATAAGCTCAATGCCATGCCCGTGCTGCCTCCCACACAGGCTACACCCAGGGTTGGATCTTCATCTTCTTGTCCTTCCATTCGCTTGAAGCCCGGTGACCGGCGTCCAACGAGGGCGCAAGGAAGTGCTGTGTCGGTCTTTCCAGCGGCGGCTAGGTTAGAAGCAAACTAGACTAGAGGTTGGAGCAAACGAATTAGGATTTTTCCTACTGTCGACCGATATGGGAGGCGCTCGTTTGGGCCGCGAGCCTGCTATAGGGCCTGCCTTGCACTTACGTTATTGGCCCATCCAAATTGAAACATTTTTCTTCATTTACCCACAGAATGGTTGAATTGCTTGTTTCTATGAACCGAGTTCGCCAATAATGGGAAGGATGCCAGTCTTTTCATCCTATTGTAGATTGCTTTCATCTCGATATGCCAAATGTAATCGCATTAAATATACAGTAAAAGCCAGTGTGATGTGTGTTGCTAAAACTAGTCTGACAACTCATCCTCATATAACATATCAAGGACGCACCATCTTATCAGATTAACCATTCGACTTACCAATGCAGTGTGGGAAGAAAGAAGTATTGGGACTGCGTATCCAAGCAATTGATGCCATGTACTCCTTCGTAGAACCTTGTAAGCGAAAAGGGAGTCGCAGTGTGCTTGTACAAAGAGCTAGCGTAAGTTCAGTTACCTACATCTCGGAATTTTAGTTAGCCACTTATTGCAAAATTGTTCAATTACGTTGCTCAGCTTAATTTAGTTTGCTACTGATTACATAATGTCATAGCCTGTTAATCCTATTATAGACTGCGCCTATCTATGTGTTTGATACTTACTGTTAAGAAGTACTTGTTTGCCTGAACTTAAATAGTTACTTAAGCATGTAGATAGCTGGTCATATGTACTTCTAAGGTGCGGCATAATTCACGTGTAATTTACATTCTGATACCTTGTTTGTTTAAATGGTTTGTTGTTATCACTTGTAGCACTTGCATGTTCATAGATCGACAACTGTCAGGTTTATATGAGGGACACCATCTTTTTAACTTATATATAAATGTGTTGGGATCATTTTTCTTACATCAAAGAAATTTACAAATGTCTGTGTTGCTTGTAAATGGTACCGACTTGTTACTTTAATACATTGCCAAGAACTTGTTAGTTTTATTAGTTCATGTGTAATTAAATTCGTTGCCAAAACTGGTTAGTTTTACTAGTTTGATGTTAGTTTGTTATGGCTCTTGCAACACTTTATTTATGATAGCTAACATTTAAGTTTGCAGGATCCAACTAAAACTCCGTTGGCACAACAAGTATGTTTTCAGAAACTTCCTTTTTTTACCTGGTTTGCTACTGTAACTTGTTGCTGTAATCATCTTACCAACTTTAAGTTTTCAGGATCCCATTGCAAGTCCAATTGCACAGCAAGTACATTTTCAAAAATATATTTGTGTAATAGGTTTACTGTTGTAACTTGTTGCTCTAATTAAGTTACTGACTACTCAAGTTTTTAGGATCCAAGAGAAACTCCAATGCCACAACAAGTTCCTTTTACAAAACTTGTTTGTTTAACTGCTTTGCTGATGCAATGTAACACCCCGGAGATCATGCTACGGTAATCTCCCCTTAATGGTGGCCATCTAATCATAATTACTATGCAAATGGCCACTTGACCAAAATCAAAGTCAAATTGAAATTTAAATTGCAAGTGAAACAATTATTTCTTCGAACGGTAGAACTAAAATGTTCTAATAATCCTATAAATTCCCCTGATCATTGTAATGTTGAAACCAACTTCACTTGACTCGCATAAATTCCTAGGAAATTAATAAGTGGTCCAACAATGAATAAAATGGCCTTTTCAAAATAAACTATTATTTATTTAACTCTAATTGCCCCAAACTTTTTGTGCTAACTCAAAATAATTCTTCTTATTTATATGTCAAATTTCATGTTTACCTTAAATCGTTTGGTACAAAAGGAAAATAGAAAACGGTGCCAAAAATATAAAACAGAAAACGATAAAAAAAAGAAATGGGCCTAGAGATCTACTGTGCACATGGGCCCTAGTGGCCTTGGTGCACGCACAACCCAGACCGCCTAGCCCGCTCCCACCTCGACCGGCCGGCGCACTGCCCGCGACTTGCACCGCCCCTGGCTGCGCTCGGCCGTGGCCATCTTCTGCCAACGCCCGCGCGTGCGTGCGCGCCTGCGTCCTTACCTGCTGCTGCAGCTGGTTACCGCTGCTGCTTGCTATGCCTGCTGTGCTACCCGCTTGCTGCTACTCGCGGCACAGCCGCCCAGCCCACACACATCTCCTGTTGGTCCTATGCGCTTCCATGCCTCGGCCATGGCTGGCCTCACGGCCGTGTGTGAGTCCGGCTAGCTCTCCGTACATGAGGCCAACCCAATTAAGTAGGTCCTAATTAAATGTTAGCTTCGTGTAATTAGTGTTAAGTTATCTTGTAGACTATGGCAAATGGGACCCTCCTTGATTAGATTAGTTAATTAGATGTTTTTTTGTTGACACATGTTACAATGACAGATGGGCCTCACTTTGACCCAGTCTACCCTGACCAGGTCAACAGTCAACCAAACCCCCCTGGCCCACCTGTCAGCCACTGGGTGCAATTCTGTGTACCCTGTGCTGGGTGCATCTAGCCTTTTAATATTTATTTTCGAATTAATAATGATTTCAGAATATTCTTTGAATTTCGGAAATTCATATAAAATAATCTGTAGCTCGGATGAAAAAGTTTTATACATGAAAGTTGCTCAGAACGACGAGACGAATCCGGATACGCATCCCGTTCGTCCTCTGCACATCCCTAACCTATCGAAGTCGCAACTTTCCCCCTCCGATTCATCTGTCCGAAAACGCGAAACACCGGGAATACTTTCCCGGATGTTTCCACCCTTCGCCGGTATCACCTCCTACCGCGTTAGGTCACCCCTAGCACCCTGTATTGCCATGTTACGCTTTTGTGATACTTTGATTGCTCTGTTATTTATTGTGTTCCCTTCCGTTACTTCTTTCCGGTAGACCCCGAGACTGCCGGCGACCCCCAGTTCGACTACGTTGTTGACGACTCCTTCTTGCCAGAGCAACCAGGCAAGCCCCCCCTTGATCACCAGATATCGCCTATTCTTCTCTCTACTGCTTGCATTAGAGTAGTGTAGCATGTTACTGCTTTCGGTTAATCCTATTCTACTGCATAGCCTGTCATTGTTGCTACAGTTGTTACCCTTACCTGCTATCCTACTGCTTAGTATAGGATGCTAGTGTTCCATCAGTAGCCCTACACTCTTGTCCGTCTGCCATGCTATACTACTGGGCCATGATCACTTCGGGAGGTGATCACAGGCATATACTATATACTTTACACTGTTACATTACATGTGATACTGTTCGGAGATGGGGGCTGAAGGGGCAGGTGGCTCCATCCCGGTAGAGGTGGGCCTGGGTTCCCGACGGCCCCCGACTGTTACTTTGTGGCGGAGCGACAGGGCAGGTTGAGACCACCTAAGAGAGAGGTGGGCCTGGCCCTGGTCGGCGTTCGCGGATACTTGACACGCTTAACGAGATCTTGGTATTTGATCCGAGTCTGGCCACTGGCCTATACGCACTAACCAACTACGTGGGAACAGTTATGGGCACTCGACGTCGTGGTATCAGCCGAAGCACTTCGTGACATCAGCGACTGAGCGGCGCACGCCGAATTGGACTGGAACGCCTGCTAGGCTAGGTCTGCTTCCGTCCGCGTACGCAACGTGCAGGTGTGCAATGGGCGATGGGCCCAGACCCCTGCGCGCATAGGATTTAGACCGGCGTGCTGACCTCTCTGTTGTGCCTAGGTGGGGCTGCGACGTGTTGATCTTCCACGGCCGGGCATGACCCCGAAAAGTGTGTCTGGCCAAATGGGATCGAGCGTGTTGGGTTATGTGGTGCACCCCTGCAGGGAAGTTTATCTATTCGAATAGCCGCGATCTTCGGTAACAGGATGACTTGGAGTTGTACCTTGACCTTATGACAACTAGAACCGGATACTTAATAAAACACACCCTTCCAAGTGCCAGATACAACCCGGTGATCGTTCTCTAACAGGGCGACGAGGAGGGAATCGCCGTGTAGGATTATGCTATGCGATGCTACTTGGTGAACTTACCATCTACTCTCTTCTACATGCTGCAAGATGGAGGTGGCATGAAGCGTAGTCTTCGACATGATTAGTTATCCCCCTCTTATTCTGGCATTCTGCAGTTCAGTCCACTGATATGGCCTTTTACACATATATCCATGCATATGTAGTGTAGCTCCTTGCTTGCGAGTACTTTGGATGAGTACTCACGGTTGCTTTTCTCCCTCTTTTCCCCTTTCCCTTCTACCTGGTTGTCGCAACCAGATGCCGGAGCCCAGGATCTAGACGCCACCTTTGACGACGACTCCTACTACACCGGAGGTGCCTACTACTACGTGCAGCCCGCTGAGGACGACCAGGAGTAGTTTAGGAGGATCCCAGGCAGGAGGCCTGCGCCTCTTTCGATCTGTATCTCAGTTTGTGCTAGCTAGCCTTATTAAGGCAACTTGTTTAACTTATGTCTGTACTCAGATATTGTTGCTTCTGCTGACTCGTCTATGATCGAGCACTTGTATTCGAGCCCTCGAGGTCCCTGGCTTGTATTATGATGCTTGTATGACTTATTTATGTTTTTAGAGTTGTGTTGTGATATCTTCCCGTGAGTCCCTGATCTTGATCGTACACATTTGCGTGCATGATTAGTGTACGATTGAATCGGGGGCTTCACATGCAACCGGTTGCTCTAATCACATTACCGGCTACTCAACTTTTCAGTATCCAAGAGAAACTCCAATGCCACAACAGGTACCTTTTGCAAAACTTGTTTGTTTAACTGCTTTGCCGTTGCAACCGGTTACAATGATGTTAATAACTACTTTTCAGCATCCAATTGGAACTCTTTAATTCCTTGTTTGTTTAACTGGTTTGTTGTTCTAACTCCTAGTTGAGATGTTTTGCTAACATCAACTTTTCAGAATCCTATCGAAACTTTGATGGCAAAACAGATTAGCCCAAGATCAAAGAGTGAGGTCCCCATGGATGTTGTATCATCCCACAGCAGTGGCACCGGCCCAATCGTGCATCATGAATTGCCAACTGCTGATGCTCTAGATGCTAAACTATTGGTGGAAAGAGATCCTGCTTCTGCACTTAGAGATGGAGTTGACATGTTGAGGAAGCAAACAGTACAATCACAAGCAGTACTCAAGACAACCATTAAATATTTTGTGGATTTCAAAACGAAGCAAGCTGTGACTGACCGCATTGTTAAGGTCCTAAAGGAAAAAAGGAAATTAAATTCCCACTTGGTAAATCATAGGCGAAATGTTTTTTCCATCATTGAATAACCTTTGTGTTGTTTGTTCATGTAATCGATCAAACCATTTGTTTTAGAGATCATGTAATATATTTTTTTGCTTTTTGGTTTGTAATTTTTTTAGCACGAGTCTATATTAATTGATAAGACTCTGCGACATTTCATTTTGATTGCTGTTCTAGACCTACAAATATGCCAATCGGGCTGAATGTGCATTCAACAATAATAGTAGTAATGATGGTCCTTAAGTGGCACACATCTGAAAGGGACAAGATGTTGTACTAGCTTCGCTAAAAAAATGATGCTTTTTCTAGCAAAAAAGTATAGCGGCCTGGCTTATGTATGCTAGTTGATATTATTGATCCATATACTCTATAAGTGTTTATACATGTGTTAGTTTTGGTACATTATTGGTTGATTGACTCGGTATTTTGAATCTTGAGAGATTGCTTGTGTACATATCTAAATGGGAGTACACATTATGTTGCGTGTGACACTTGAGTTGGACATAAAGTGGTTTCAAATATTCGAATTCACCTTAAACTGGATTCTAGCTTTTGAATTCGAGTATCGGCATTTGTAAATCGTATTCATATATGACTGTGAATACATCTTTGTTGTGCTTTTGAAGATATATAAAAACACATAGAATAATTTATAAAGATTCATATAAGAATACAAAATGGATTCGAATTTAGTTGCCAGGGTAAATGTGGATGCTTATTGTCCCAAAATTCGAAAGAAGCGGCAAAATATCCACTCCCATGACGGCTGCCCGAAGCCAGTGTTTTGGAGATGGAAATTACTGTCTGCCCCTTACGCGGAAAATCCATCGTCCCGATTTCCACTGCTCTCAATAGGGGTAGGTTAGTAACTTCAATTAGACGTGACACGGCCACCTCTGAGCCCATTCAGACACGGTGGGCGCCAAACGTGGGCAGCAAAACACATTTGATTCAAGCTCGTCCGAAAGGCCTCTGTCTCTCCCTCCATTTCCCCATTCATACACGGTGGGCGGCAAAACAAACTTGACTCAGCCGAAATCGATGTAGGCAAATATTTTCAATAGAGGCTGGTTTGTAACTTCACTCAAGCGTGACACAACCGCCCTACCTGTCAGCCCCGTTCATACACCATGGGCGCCAATCGTGGGTGACAAAACACCCTCTCCTTGCTCGAAATCGCTCTGGGCAAATATTGGGGACATGCGAGATTACCGTCCTATCCCCAACCGACGAGACGTCCAAATTTTAAAGAGGGGCTAAGTTCGTTACTGTCCCATATTTCAGACAAGCGCATCCCAAAAGCATGGTTCCCCGTACCTCTCCCTCCATTTTCGCATTCATACATCATCTGTGCTAGAACACCATCCCCACACCAGCCTCCTCCGTCCGCCACCCCATCCATCGCCGCCGTCCTCCACCCCATCCATCGACGCCGAACTCCACCATGTCAGAGTGCCTACTAAGACAGCATTGTCCACTGCTAGAGATGGACGTTTCTCATCCACGACGATGGACCAGGATCCTTGCATCGCCTCCTCTCGCTTCATCGGCGGCGGCGTCCTCGTTGTCGGGGCCGCTCACTGATACATCCATTTTGAATCATGCTTTTATATAGATATTTATTGCACTATGGGCTGTTATTACACATTATGTCACAATACTTATGCCCATTCTCTCTTATTTTACAAGGTTTACATGAAGAGGGGGAATGCTGACAGTTGGAATTCTGGGCCGGAAAAGGAGCAAATATTAGAGACCTATTTTGCACACCTCCAAAAGTCCCGAAACTTCACAGGGGCACGTTTCAGAATATAAAAAAAGCATTTGGCGAAAGAAGTACCAGAGGGGGTCCACCCACTGTCCACGAGGGTGGGGGCGCGCCCTACCCCCTGGGCGCGCCCCCTGCCTCGTGGCCCCCCTGGCAGCCCTCTGACGCCCATCTTTGGCTATATGGAGTCTTTTGTCGAGGAAAAAATCATAAGCAAGCTTTCGAGAAGAAACTACGCCGCCACGAGGCGGAACCTTGGCGGAACCAATCTAGGGCTCTGGTAGAGCTGTTCTGCCTAGGGAACTTCCCTCCGGGAGGGGGAAATCATCACCATCGTCATCACCATCGATCCTCTCATTGGGAGGGGGTCAATCTCCATCAACATCTTCACCAGCACCATCTCATCTCAACCCTAGTTCATCTCTTGTATTCAATCTTTGTCCCGAAGACTCAGATTGGTACCTGTGGGTTGCTAGTAGTGTTGATTACTCCTTGTAGTTGATGCTAGTTGGTTTATTTGGTGGAAGATCATATGTTCAGATCCATTATGAATATTAATACCCCTCTGATTATGAACATGAATATGATTTGTGAGTAATTACGTTTGTTCCTGAGGACATGGGAGAAGTCTTGCTATAAGTAGTCATGTGAATTTGGTATTTGTTTGATATTTTGATGAGATGTATGTTGTCTTTCCTCTAGTGGTGTCATGTGAACGTTGACTACATGACACTTCACCATTGTTTGGGCCTAGAGGTAGGCATTGGGAAGTAATAAGTAGATGATGGGTTGCTAGAGTGACAGAAGCTTAAACCCTAGTTTATGAGTTGCTTTGTAAGGGGCTGATTTGGATCCATATGTTTCATGCTACGGTTAGGTCTACCTTAATACTTTTGTTGTAGTTGCGGATGCTTGCAATAGGGGTTAATCATAAGTGGGATTCTTATCCAAGGAAGGATAGTACCCAAGCACCAGTCCACCCACATATCAAATTATCAAAGTACCGAATGCAAATCATATGAGCGTGATGAAAACTAGCTTGACGATAATTCCCATGTGTCCTCGGGAGCGCTTTCCTCTCTATAAGAGTTTGTCCAGGCTTGTCCTTTGCTACAAAAAGGAATGGGCCATCTAGCTGCACCTTATTTACTTTTATTACTTGGTACTCGTTACGAATTACCTTATCACAAAACTATCTGTTACCGATAATTTCAGTGCTTACAGAAAATACCTTGCTGAAAACCGCTTATCATTTCCTTCTGCTCCTCGTTGCGTTCGACACTCTTACTTATCGAAAAGGTTACGATAGATCCCCTACTCTTGTGGGTCATCAAGACTCTTTTCTGGAGCCATTGCCGGGGAGTGAAGCGCCTTTGGTAGGTGGAATTTGGTAAGGAAAAATTTATATAGTGTGCTGAAATTTACTGTCACTTGTTACTATGGAACATAATTCTTTGAGGGGCTTGTTCGGGGTATCTTCACCCCGACCAGTAGAGCAAAGAGTTGCTCCTCAACCTAATGAACCTACTGAAAATGTTTAATTTGAAATTCCTTCGGGTATGATAGAGGAACTGCTAGCTAATCCTTTTACAGGAGATAGAACATTGCATGCCGATTTGCACCTAATCTATGTGGATGAAGTTTGTGGATTATTTAATCTTGCAGGTATGCCCGAGGATGTTATCAAGAAGAAAGTATTCCCTTTTTCTTTGAAGGGAGAGGCATTGACATGGATTTGGCTATGTGATGATATAGGATCATGGAACTACAACCGATTGAAATTGGAATTTCATCAGAAGTTTTATATATATAATTTTTGGCCTCGCGAAGGAGAAAGCATCGCTCAAGCTTGGGGGAGGCTTAAGTCAATGTTATATTCATGCCCCAATCATGAGCTCTCAAAAGAAATGATTATTCAAAAAATTTATGCTCGGCTTTCTCTCAGTAATCGCTCCATGCTCGATACTTCTTGTACTAGATCTTTTATGATGAAGACTATTGAATTCAAATGGGATTTATTGGAAAGAATTAAACGCAACTCTGAAGATTGGGACCTCGACGAAGGTAAGGAGTCAGGTATAACACCTAAGTTTGATTGTGTTAAATCTTTTATGGATACCGATGTTTTCCGTGAATGTAGCACTAAATATGGACTAGACTCTGAGATAGTAGCTTCTTTGTGTGAATCCTTTGCTACTCATGTTGATCTCCCTAAGGAGAAGTGTCTTAAATATAATCCTCCCATTGAAGTAAAAGTAGTTACACCTATTAAAGTTGAAGAAAAAAATATCACTTATAATGATCCTGTTGTTCCTACTGCTTATATTGAGAAACCACCTTTCCCTGTTAGAATAAAGGATCATGCTAAAGCTTCAACTATGGCTCGTAAGAGTAATACTAGAACACCTACTCCCTCTGAGAAAATTAAAGTTGAACCAGTTGAACCTAGTGTTGCTATGGTTAAAGATCTCTTGGCCGATAATATTGATGAGCATGTTATTTACTTTTGTAATGAATCTGCTAAAATTGCTAGACCTGATACTAAAAATAAACATAGACCTGTTGTAGGCATGCCTGTTATTTCTGTTAAAATAGGAGATCATTGCTATCATGGCTTATGTGATATGGGTGCTAGTGCAAGTGCAATACCTCATTCCTTATACAAAGAAATTATGCATGATATTGCACCTGCTGAGTTAGAAGAAATTGATGTTACAATTAAGCTTGCCAATAGAGACACTATTTCACCCGTTGGAATCGTTAGAGAAGTTGAAGTCTTGTGTGGGAAAGTTAAGTATCCTGCTGATTTCCTTGTTCTCGTTCCCCACAAGATGAATTTTGTCCCATTATATTTGGTAGACCCTTCTTGAATACTGTTAATGCTAAGATAGACTGCAATAAGGATATTGTTTCTGTTGGTTTGGGGGATATGTCTCATGAATTTAATTTTGCTAAATTTCGTAGACAACCCTATGATAAATAATTTCCTAGTAAAGATGAAATTATTGGTCTTACTTCTATTGTCGTGCCTCCTACTGATCCTTTAGAACAATATTTGCTAGACCATAAAAATGATATGTTTATGAATGAAAGAAGGGAAATAGATGAAGTATTCTTTAAACAGGGACCTATTTTGAAACATAACTTGCCTATTGAAATTCTAGGGGATCCTCCTCCACCCAAGGGTGATCCCGTGTTTGAGCTTAAACCTTTACCTCATACTCCTAAATATGCTTATCTTGATGAGAAAGAGATATATCATATTATTATTAGTGCTAACCTTTCAGAGCATGAAGAAAATAAATTATTGAAAACTCTGAAGAAGCACCGTGCTGCTATTGGATATACTCTTGATGATCTTAAGGGCATTAGTCCCACTCTATGCCAGCACAAAATAAAATTGGAGAAAGACACGAAACCAGTTGTTGAACACCAACGACGGTTAAATCCTAAGATGAAAGAAGTGGTAAGAAAAAAATTCTAAAGCTTTTGGAGGTAGGTATAAGTTATCCAGTTGCTGATAGTCAGTGGGTAAGTCCTATCCACTGTGTCCCTAAAAAGGGAGGTATTATTGTTGTTCCTAATGATAAAGATGATTGATTCCAGAAAGAATTGTTACAGGTTATAGAATGGTAATTGATTTCCACAAATTAAATAGAGCTACTAAAAAGGATCATTACCCTCTACCTATTGATCAAATGCTAGAAGGATTATCCAAACATACACATTTTTGCTTTCTAGATGGTTATTCTGGTTTCTCTCAAATACCTGTGTCAAAAGAGGATCAAGAAAAGACAACTTTAATTTCCCTTTTGGTACCTTTGCTTATAGACGTATGCCTTTTGGTTTATGCAATGCACCTGCTACTTTTCAAAGATGTATGACTGCTATATTCTCTGACTTTTGTGAAAAGATTGTTGAGGTTTTCATGGATGATTTCTCCGTTTATGGAACTTCTTTTGATGATTGCTTAAGCAACCTTGATCGAGTTTTGCAGAGATGTGAAGAAACTAATCTTGTCTTGAATTGGGAGAAGTGCCACTTTATGGTTAATGAAGGTATTGTCTTGGGGCATAAAATTTCTGAAAGAGGTATTGAAGTTCATAAAGCTAAGGTTGATGCTATTGAAAAGATGCCGTGTCCTAAGGACATTAAAGGTATAAGAAGCTTCCTTGGTCATGCCAGTTTTTATAGGAGGTTCATTAAGGACTTCTCTAAAATTTCTCGGCCTTTGACTAATCTCTTACAAAAAGATGTCCCATTTGTATTTGATGATGATTGTGTAGAAGCATTTGAAATACTTAAGAAAGATTTGATTTCTGCACCTATTGTTCAGCCTCCTGATTGGAATTTACCATTTGAAATCATGTGTGATGCTAGTGATTATGCTGTAGGGGCTGTTCTAGGACAAAGAGTTGATAAGGAATGAAATGTTATTCAATATGCTAGTAAAACTCTAGACAGTGCTCAAAGAAATTATGCTACTACTGAAAAAGAATTTTTAGCAGTTGTGTTTGCTTGTGATAAGTTCAGACCTTATATAGTTGATTCTAAAGTAAATGTTCACACTGATCATGCTGCTATTAAATATCTTATGGAAAAGAAAGATGCTAAACCTAGACTTATTAGATGGGTTCTCTTTCTACAAGAATTTGATTTGCATATTATTGATAGAAAGGGAGCTAAGAACCCCGTTGCAGACAACTTGTCTAGGTTAGAGAATATTCTTGATGACCCACTACCTATGGATGATAGCTTTCCTGATGAACAATTAGCTGTCATAAATGCTTCTCATACTGCTCCATGGTATGCTGATTATGCCAATTATATTGCTGCGAAATTTATACCGCCTAGTTTCACATACCAACAAAAGAAAGTGTTCTTCTATGATTTAAGACATTACTTCTGGGATGACCCACATCTATATAAAGAAGGAATAGATGGTGTTATTAGACGTTGTGTACCTGAGCATGAACAGGAACAGATCCTACGCAAGTGTCACTCTGAGGCTTATGGAGGACACCATGCTGGAGACAAAACTGCACATAAGGTATTGCAATTCGGTTTTTATTGGCCTACTCTCTTCAAGGATGCCCGTAAGTTTGTCTTGTCTTGTGATGAATGTCAAAGAATTGGTAATATTAGTAGAAGTCATGAAATGCCTATGAATTATTCACTTGTTATTGAACCATTTGATGTTTGGGGTTTTGATTATATGGGACTGTTTCCTTCCTCTAATGGGTAGACTCATATTTTAGTTGATGTTGATTACGTTACTAAGTGGGTAGAAGCTATTCCAACTAGTAGTGCTGATCATAACACCTCTATTAAGATGCTTAAAGAAGTTATTTTTCCGTGGTTTGGAGTCCCTAGATACTTAATGACTGATGGTGGTTCACATTTTATTCATGGTGCTTTCCGTAAAATGCTTGCTAAGTATGACTTTAATCATAGAATTGCATCTCCTTATCACCCACAGTCTAGTGGTCAAGTAGAATTGAGCAATAGAGAGCTTAAATTAATTTTGCAACAGACCGTTAATAGATTGAGAAAGAATTGGTCCAAGAAACTTGATGATGCATTATGGGCTTATAGAACTGCATATAAAAATCCTATGGGTATGTCTCCGTATAAAATGGTTTATGGAAAGGCATGTCACTTCCCTCCTGAACTAGAACATACGGCATATTGGGCCATTAAAGATCTCAATTATTATTTCAAACTTGCCGGTGAGAAGAGCCTTTTTGACATTAATCACTTGATGAATGGAGAGCCCAGGCTTATGAGAATGCCAAACTATTTAAAGAAAAAGTTAAAAGATGGCATGATAAAAGGATACAAAAATGTGATTTTAATGTAGGTGATTATGTATTGTTATACAACTCTCGTTTAAGATTTTTTGCAGGCAAACTCCTCTCAAAATGGGAAGGTCCTTACGCCATCGAGGACGTTTATCATCCCAGTGCCATAAAAATCAACAATTTCGAAGGCAGTAATCCGAGGGTGGTGAACGGTCAAAGAATTAAACACTATATCTCAGGTAATCCCATAAATGTTGAAACTAATGTTATTGAAACCATAACCCCGGAGGAACACATAAGGGACACTTTCCAGAATGTTTCAGACTTCAAAAAGGAATAGGTACGTGGTACAGTAAGTAAACCGACTCCAAAATAGTTCTAATGGCAATTTTTCTCTGTTTTGGAATATTTAAGAAAATAGGAAAATAAGAAGCAGTCCGAAAAGGACACGAGGCTTCCACGAGGGTGGAGGGCGCGCCCTACCCCCTGGGTGTGCACCCTGCCTCGTGGGCACCTCATGCACTCTCCGTACTTCGTTTTCTTGCACGATATTTCTTTTGTTCGGTCAAAATTCATTATATAATCTCCCGAAGGTTTTGACCACCGTATCACGCAAATATCTTCTGTCTTTGTTTCAAGCTGTTTTTTTGACAGATCTTGATCGCCATGGCGTCTTGAAGTGCCCCCAAGGACAAGTTCTTCGAGAAGGTCATCAACCCCTACCTCGTGGAGGTGCTGCAACACCCTCACCATTGAGATGCGTGAGGGGTTGCTGCACATCCGCGATGTTGAGGGACCAAGGAGGACCAGAAGCATGGAGACAAGGCTCGAGGCGTTGGAGCAACAAGTTTTCAAGTGCCAGGAGATGGTGGAACATGGACTCGACTCCAATCATATAATGATCATGGAGTTCACCAACAACCACAAGCTAGATGACAAGAACATTGGGGAGGCCATCTTCAAGCTTCACGAGAAAATCGAGCGCCTCCAAGCCTAGATCTATGACCTGCAAAACCAAAACTATGAGTATGAATATAGACTCAAGAGGATGAGTTTGGTTGCAGATTTGAGGATCCCGGAGACTCGATCATCCTTCTATGATGGTGAGCCTATGCCTTGGAAGATGGACGACAAGCCTACATCATCAACAACTCCATCATCACCACCTACGAGGAAGGAAACATAAACACATGGGTATAGGCACTCCCCTTGGCAACTGCCAAGCTTAGGGGAGTGCCCCGGTATCGTATCACCATCACACTTTTATCTTTAATGTTCTTCTTAGTCCGATCCTTTTGGTAATATCTTGATCTCGTAGAATAAAGTTTTAGTATGATCTAGTTTTGAGTTTTACTTTATGATCCTTCTATGTAATTGAGTCCGTGAGATATATATATATAATAAAAATTAGTGTTGAGTCAAGGGCTTGATTATTTTGCTATGATCTGGAGGGAATAAAATAAAAGAGAAAGAATAAAAACAAATAAAGAGATCATATGGATCTTATGGAGAGTAATGACTTCACATATAAAGA
This sequence comes from Triticum urartu, assembly GCF_003073215.2. Taxonomy (NCBI): domain Eukaryota; kingdom Viridiplantae; phylum Streptophyta; class Magnoliopsida; order Poales; family Poaceae; genus Triticum; species Triticum urartu. The sequence continues at coordinate 187,636,640 of NC_053026.1, read as the reverse complement.
GTATGATGAATAAAAATTCTTGAGAGTTGACAAACACAGTTTTGGTCATCGTTGCAATTAATAGGAAGTAATAAAGAAAGAGAGTTTTTCACATATAAATATACTATCTTGGACATATTTTCTGATTGTGAGCACTCATTAAAATATGACATGCTAAAGAGTTGAGGTTGGACAAGGAAGAAAATGTAATGGGTTATGTTTTCTTACATCTGAAATAAATTATATTGTCATGGATCATCCAACATGTTGAGCTTGCTTTTCCCTCTCATGCTAGCCAAATTCTATGCACCAAATAGAGATACTACTTGTGCTTCCAAATATCCTTGAACCCAGTTTTTCCATGAGAGTCCACCATATCTACCTATGGATTGAGTAAGATCCTTCAAGTAAGTTGTCATCATGGCAAGCAATAAAATTGCTCTCTAAATATGTAAGATATGTTAGTGCGGAGAAAATAAGCTTTATATGATCTTGTGATGTGGAAGAAATAAAAGCGACAGACTGCATAATAAAGGTCCATATCAGAAGTGGCAATATAAAGTGACGTTCTTTTGCATTAAGATTTTTTGAATCCAAACATAAAAGGACATGACAACCTCCTGCTTCCCTTCGTGAAGGGCCTATCTTTTATTCTTGTCTTATACTTCATGCAAGAGTCACGATGATCTTCATCTTTCCTTTTTACATATTATCCTTTAGCAAGCACAATGTGTTGGAAAGATCCTGGTATATATAGCTAATTGGATGTGAGTTTTCATGAACTGTTATTTTTGACATTACCCTTGAGGTAAAAGGTTGGGAGGCAAAACTATAAGCCCCTATCTTTCACTGTGTCCGATTAAAACTTCATAACCATAAATATCGCGTGAGTGTTAGCAATTGTTAAAGACTAAATGATGGTTGCGTATGTGGACTTGCTAAAAAGCTCTTATATTGACTCTTTCCGATGTTACGATAAATTGCAATTGCTTCAATGACTGAGATTATAGTTTGTTAGTTTTCAATGAAGTTTATGATTCATACTTGAAATTGTGATTGAATTATTACTTTAGCATAAGAGATCATATGAAAATATATGTATATGTTGCTGTTCGAAGAATGATCATGATGCCCTCATGTCCGTATTTTATTTTTATCGACACCTTTATCTCTAAAAAATTGTGGACATATTTTTCGATTTTGGCTTTCGCTTGAGGACAAGAGAGGTCTAAGCTTGGGGGAGTTGATACGTCCATTTTGCATCATGCATTTATATCGATATTTATTGCATTATGGGCTGTTATTACACATTATGTCACAATACTTATGCCTATTCTCTCATATTTTACAAGGTTTACATGAAGAGGGGGAATGCCGGCAGCTGGAATTCTGGGCTGGAAAAGGAGCAAATATTAGAGACCTATTCTGCACATCTCCAAAAGTCCTGAAACTTCACGGGAGCACGTTTCAGAATATATAAAAAATATTGGGCGAAAGAAGTACCAGATGGGGGCCACCCACTGTCCACGAGGGTGGGGGCGCGCCCTACCCCCCTAGGTGTGCCCCCCTGCCTCGTGGCCCCCTGGCAGCCCTCTGATGCCCATCTTTGGCTATATGGAGTCTTTCGTCGAGGAAAAAAAATCATAAGCATGCTTTCAGGAAGAAACTCCGCCGCCACGAGGCGGAACCTTGGCGGAACCAATCTAGGGCTACGGCGGAGCTGTTCTGCCGGGGAATCTTCCCTCGAGGAGAGGGAAATCAGCACCATCGTCATCACCATCGACCCTCCCATCGGGAGGGGGTGAATCTCCATCAACATCTTCACCAACACCATCTCATCTCAAACCCTAGTTCATCTCTTGTATTCAATCTTTGTCCCAAAGTCTCAGATTGGTACCTGTGGGTTGCTAGTAGTGTTGATTACTCGTTGTAGTTGATGCTAGTTGGTTTACTTGGTGGAATATCTTATGTTCAGATCCATTATGAATATTAATACCCCTCTGATTATGAGCATGAATATGATTTGTGAGTAGTTACGTTTGTTCCTGAGGACATGGGAGAAGTCTTGCTTTATAAGTAGTCATGTGAATTTGGTATTCGTTCGATATTTTGATGAGATGTATGTTGTCTTTCCTCTAGTGGTGTCATGTGAACGTCGACTACATGACACTTCACCAATGTTTGGGCCTAGAGGAAGGCATTGGGAAGTAATAAGTAGATGATGGGTTGCTAGAGTGACAAAATATTAAACCCTAGTTTATGAGTTTCTCTGTAAGGGGCTGATTTGGATCCATATGTTTCATGCTATGGTTAGGTTTATCTTAATACTTCTGTTGTAGTTGCGGATGCTTGCAATAGGGGTTAATCATAAGTGGGATGCTTGACCAAGGAAGGACAGTACCCAAGCACCGGTCCACCCACATAACAAATTCTCAAAGTACCAAACGCAAATCATATGAGCGTGATGAAAACTAGCTTGACGATAATTCCAATGTGTCCTCTAGAGCGCTTTCCTCTATATAAGAGTTTGTCCAGGCTTGTCCTTTGCTTCAAAAAGGATTGGGCCATCTTGCTGCACCATATTTACTTTTATTACTTGTTACTCGTTACGAATTACCTTATCACAAAACTATCTGTTACCGATAATTTCAGTGCTTGCAGAAAATTGTTAGGACCCCGATTCCAAGTCACATCGATCTAGCTGGTAACACCTCATATCACATTGCGGCCTCACGCATGGTATCTCCACGGGTGTCGCCTTACCATGGCCCGGGACCGTTTGCTCCTTTTGGCTCACGTATATGATAGTGTCGCTAGCATCCATATGATAGAGAACCCAGGCCGACATGGCTAGTCGTGAACCCAAAGCGGCGCAGACATATGGAGACAGGCATACATGAATCACATCGAGCATGTCGATCATCAGCGAGTGAATCCGGGCTGTAGCACTGGGCTAACAGGACTCCAGGGACCCCGGGCTGTAGCAGGCTAGGCAGGACTCCGGATGTCACCACGTGACATTTCCCCGAAGGGACAGACATAGGAACGAAGTGAAACACATGCCGGCCAGTCAAGTGTCTTGAGCAGTACTGCTGGGCTAGCAGGACTCTGGTGAACCGTGCTGTAGCGGACTACTATGGCTCGAGGAACACTAGACTACATTTCCCCATAAGAAAAGCTGCCAAGGATAAACAACTAGATTGTCGGATCCCACTCATACCAAGCATTTCAATCATACACACAATATGCCCGATATGAGTACATACAACATGGCATCACAACAAAACTCTACAACTCAAGTACTTTACTTAAAGGCTCCAGAGAGCCATACATAACATGTTCATACAGGTAGGGGTCACATGACCCGACACTCAAGTCATACAAGCATACAAGCACATGCGGAAGCAAATATTCTGAGTACAAACACTAGAAAGAAAGAAGGCTTTTCGAAGCATGTATATCTACATGGGGCCCTCCATGGCCAGAATCACCACCTGGGTGGCTAGTCACTCGTCGACATCAAGGTCTACGTAGAACCCGTCGGAGGGGGCGATATTGTAGTCTGAAAACAATAATTAAGCAAACATGAGTACAAAGGTACTCAACAAGTCTTACATCAGAACCTACTATACATGCTTGTTCTCAAGAAGGTGGTGGAGTTATTGCAGCAAGCCAGCTTTGAATCTTGGCTAAGCTATCCTACGAGACTCCACTAGTAAAATAGTTTTTCGCACATGAGTCCACTAATCACCAACATGATACTCCACCGGGGATCCTCCCTCGTCATCCTACGAGAGGGCCATCCTCGGTACTCACACTTATCTTGAGTCTTTTAGTAGTATCCATTAACTTGTCTATGAACTGTATAGGCAACCAAGTAGTCCTTTACAGCAGACGCGGCTATACGAATAGTTTTATACCCTGCAGGGGTGTACTTCTTCATACACGCTTTCACCAGTTACCACCGTTTACACGGCATGTACTCGGCAACCTTCAAGCGGAAGCCCAATGAGGGTGTCGGCCACGGCCTACCTAAACACTCAAGCCTCTAGTCCAGGTTTATCACCTATCCAGGTTCCATCCGCAGGGAGTCCGTCCGAGGTTTCCACATACGGCCCCGAACGATGTGAATAGGGTTCTTGAGACACCAAACGGGTGACTCGGTACACCGTGCCACGGTGTATCTACCGCAACATAGCCCACCCCTAGGGTCAGCACTACGCACGGCCGCCAACACATAACCTACAAACACCAGAAACTAATTGCAACTCCTGGACAGAGTACTAGGGTGATTAAGAAGCCGAGAGGGTCAATTAAGGATCCCAATTCATGGTAGTAGCTGATTCTTAAAATCACACATACAGATCTCAGTTCTTAGGGACGGTCTCAATGAAACAACCCACCATGTACTCCTACATGGCCTCTCATCGATACCTTTACCAAATCATGTTCAACACATCCCTCACATTACCGACATAATCATTTCACTCTAGCCCATCACCCAGATGAACCAGACCTGACACAACTCTAAGCATAGCAGGCATAGCAAGGTAGGAAACACATACATGGCTAAACCAAGTCCTACACATGCTAGTGGGTTTCATCTAGTTACTGTGGCAATGACAGGTCATGCAGAGGATAAGGATTCAACTACTGTAGCACACCGCAGTTTGAATCACGTTGTCTTAATGTAGTAAACAAGAGCAGAAGCGAGAACATGGGTTTGTATCAGACTGATCAATGGGTTGCTTGCCTGATGTAGTGGTAGTAGGGTACTGCCCTTCAGACAGATACTCGGGGTTATCCTCGGAGGCACAACCTACCACGAAAGACACACCGAACATAATCAACACATGACAATATGCAACAATATGATGCATGCTATGACATGGCAAAATGAATGTGTCATGGCCTAATGCAAGCTAAAACAGAAGGGAATGAACTCATTTGAATCAAAGATTCAAATGTTAGTTCATTTAACATAGCCTTATTAGTGCATTATCTTATTTTGCTTAAACAACAAGGTTAACTTATTTTGTCATGCATGAAACCATTACAGATGGATAGATTGAATTTTTCTGATCATTTTTCATATATAACTTGTTTGATTTGGAGCTATGGTTGATTTTCTATGATTTTTAGAAGTTTTGGCTATTTTCTGGAATTTCCTATTAAAGAATAAATCCAGAAAAGGATTTACTGCGTCAGCCTGACGTCAGAGTGACGTCAGCGAGTCAAAGGCGCCAGGGCCAGTCAAACCTGACTGGTGGGCCCTGTCTGTCAGTGTCTCAGCTAATTAACATGATTAAATTAGTACTAATTAATTGTCAGTGGGGCGTGGGCCCACATGTCAGTGACTAAACTAATTAAAATTAGTTAACACTAATCCTAAACTAATTAGCAGACCGGCCCCACCTGTCATAGGCGCAGGGGGGAGTCAACCTGGGCCCATGCTTCAGTCCACGGTCAAAAGGGGTCAAACTCGCCGGCGTTTAGCCGCCGGTGAGGCCAGACGCGGCGGAGGGCTCGGGTTTTGCACTCCGGCGACCAAAAGGACGGCGGAGACCATCTACGTGATGCGGGGAGTGAGCCGCGTCGAGTGGTGGTAGTAGGTGGAGCTGGGGTGGCCGGAGACGACGGCGGTGAGCATGTCCGCAGCGGCCGGAGTTCGGGCGAGGTTGAACTAGTCGCTAGCAGGCACGGCGAGGGGCGTGCGGGGGTGCTACGGGCTCCTGCAAGAGCGTTGAAGACGATGGCGTGCTCGGTTGCGACCCAACGTGGCTGTGGCCATGACGGCGACGTGCGGTGCGGCGGCGAGCTTCGGCTCCGATGGCCAGGGTGGTTAGAGGACGCGGACGAGCGCGGGGAGAGGGGGAAACGGTGGCGGAGCTCACAACGATCACGAAGAGGGGCTCGGCTTGCTCGGAGATGGCTTGGCGACGGCGAATCCGTCGATGGAGTCCGGCGGCCGTGCTCGGGGAAGACGACTCGTGGCAGCGATGTGGGGCTCCCGCGGTGGCGTGGCTCGGGGTGGAAGGAAGAGGGGGTCGAGTCGGAGCCTCTGGGCCGGTCAGAGAAGCGAGGGAGAGGCGGTGGCCGCGGTGGTGCTTGTTGGTGGCGACGGCTGCGCTCGGTAGGGGATGGGGAGAGAACCAGAGGAGGGAGAGGGCACAGGGAGAGTGGGGAGAATGAGAGGGGAACGAGAGGGAGTGCGTGGCACTCGTAGGCTCGTCTGGGGCATCGGCGGAAGCAGGAGGTGGCCGGCGTGTAGCCGCGGGCGCCCGCCACGCGCCTCTCGTCCTCCTGGCGAGAGGAGGAGGACGACTAGAAGGAGCCAGTGGGCTGGGCCGAGCTGGTGGGCTAGGTGGGCTGCGCCAGGTAAGTCTCTTTTCTCTCTCTCTCTTTTTCTGTTTTTCATTTATTCTATTATTTCTGTAACTTCAGGGCTTTATTAAAAATGCCAGGGCATTTCCAAAAATCACAAAATTAATCATGGCTACTGCTTAGAATATATCCAAGAGCTAACATTTTAGTTTATGATTATTTGAGCATTTAAAATATTTTATAGCATTTAAATGCCCAAATGAAAATACTAAAGAATTAATCCAATGACCTTAAGATGTCCTAGAAAAATGTGCACCATTTTTGTCAAAGGTTTTAACCCAAAACAAAAAGGGTGGGCCTTTTAGAAGGGCATTTCAGGTTCATTGAAAAAGTTTTTAGTAAACCCTAGTTGTTCCAGGGGGGTGCTAGGGGTTCTGTCATCCCCATTTCAAATTTAAAATAAATTTAAACATGATGCACATGTTCAACCAAACCTAATGCATGACTAACACAGGGATGTGACAACTCACCCCCACTCAAAAGAATCTCGTCCCGAGATTTAGGATCCTCCGGGAAGAAGGTGGGGTACTCAAGTCGAAGACGATCCTCCCTTTCCCAAGTGGCTTCCTTTTCGGAATGGTGTGACCATTGAACTTTGAGAAACTTGATATTATGGCGTCGAGTGGTACGCTCGGCTTGATCAAGGATACGAACGGGATATTCCCGATATGAGAGGTTATCTTGTAGATCAAGCATTTCGTGGTCCACTCCACGGATAGGATCCGCGAAGCAACGCCTGAGTTGAGAAACATGGAAGACATCGTGAATGCGATGGTAGTTCCAATTGGTATGCAACTTCTCCTCGTTTGGCAAGAATGCGAAAGGGTCCAATGTAACAAGGAGCCAATTTGCCTTTGATACCGAAACGATGGGTTCCCTTTAACGGGGTAACCCGAAGGTAAGCCTTCTCGCTGACTTCATAAGTCATGAGCTTATGTTTACGATCATATTGGCTCTTTTGAGGTTTTTGGGCTGTTTTCAATTTCTCACGAATAACACGAACCTGCTCTTCTGCTTCCTGAATCATATCCAGGCCAAAGAGTTGTCTTTCCCCGGTTTCTGACCAGTTAAGAGGCGTTCGACATTTTCGTCCATAGAGAACTTTGAAAGGAGCTTTGCCCAAACTAGCTTGATAACTATTGTTATAAGAAAACTCCGCGAATGGAAGGCATTTCTCCCAACCCATTCCGAATGAGATGACAGAAGCTCGGAGCATATCTTCCAGAATTTGATTGACTCGCTCTACTTGACCACTTGATTGAGGATGGAAGGCGGTGCTAAAAGAGATACGAGTTCCCATAGCATTTTGGAAACTTTCCCAAAATCGAGAGGTGAAAAGACTTCCACGGTCTGAGTTAATTTCCAATGGGACACCATGAAGAGACACTATCCAGGAGATGTATAAATCAGCTAGCTGGCTAGCGGTGATACTCTCACGAACAGGTAGGAAATGGGCTACTTTGGAAAGACGGTCGATCACGACGAAGATGGCATTATTCCCTCTCTTGGTCCTGGGAAACCCAGTAATGAAATCCATACTGATTTTATCCCATTTCCACTTAGGAATAGCCAAAGGTTGAAGGGTGCCAGCAGGCCATTGATGCTCTGCTTTAACACGATGACAAACGTCGCAATTAGCAATGTATTGAGCGATTTCTCTCTTCATCCTAGTCCACCAAAACCTCTAGCGTAGGTCTTGATACATTTTAGTACTATCGGGATGAATGGTGAGAGGGGAGTCATGAGCTTCCTTAAGAATCAACTAGCGTAAATGTTGTTTCTTGGGAACCACCAAGCGGTTCTCGAAGAAGACAACACCTCGCTCATCCATGGAAAAACATTTAGCAACTCCGCTAGCGATGTTTTCCTTAATCCGGGACATGCCCTTATTATACCGCTGGGCGGTTATGATCTGATCCATAAGGTTAGGCTTCGCCACCAGGGTGGATAGAAATCCTCGAGGAACAATGTGTAGATTAAGCTTACGAAATTCCTCATGGAGAAGTGGTTGACTGTTGTAACATCAGGTTGTTACAATAAGATTTACGACTTAGCGCATCAGCCATGACATTGGCTTTGCCCGGGGTGTAAGTTATTCCTAAGTCGTAATCCGAGAACAACTCGACCCAACGTCTTTGCCTAAGATTCAAATACGGTTGGGTGAAGATATATTTCAAACTTTGGTGATCAGTGTAGATCTCGCAACGATTACCGAGGAGGTAATGTCGCCATGTTTTGAGTGCATGGACTACGGCTGCAAGCTCTAGATCATGTGTGGGATAGTTTTCCTCATGTGGGTGTAATTGCCGTGAAGAATATGCAATTACCTGACGATCTTGCATGAGTATGCAACCTAGTCCTTGTCGCGAGGTGTCGCAATAGATAATAAAGTCCTTGGAGAAATCTGGTGGTACCAGTACGGGAGCAGATGTCAGGCGTCTTTTCAGTTCCTGAAAGCTGAACTCACACTGTGGAGTCCACTCGAACTTTTTATCTTTCTTGAGGAGTTCAGTTAGAGGTTTAGCAACCTTGGAGAAATTCTCGACGAAGCGGCGGCAATAGCTCGCTAAGCCAAGGAAGCTCCGAACTTGCTTGACCGTCTCAGGTGGAGTCCAATCAAGGAGGGCTTGAACACGCTCGGGATTGATAGCAATACCCTTACCAGAGATTACATGGCCTAAATAGGTCACTTCTGGCAACGAAAATTCACACTTGGAGAATTTGGCATAAAGGCGATGCTCTCGAAGTTTCATCAATACCAGCCTTAGATGTTCGGCATGTTCCTCTTCATTCTTGGAGTAGATGAGTATGTCATCGAGGTATACTACAACGAATTTATCCAAATACTCCATGAAGATCGAGTTCATTAACCGAGAGAAGGTGGCTGGGGCATTTGTTAAACCGAAGGACATAACGGTGTACTCGTATTGGCCATAACGAGTACCAAAGGCCGTTTTGGGAATGTCCCCGTTTCTGATTTTTATTTGATGGTAGCCCAACCTCAAATCCATCTTGGAAAAGACTGAGGATCTAGCGAGCTGATCATACAGATCATTGATCCTGGGAAGCGGATACTCGTTCTTGATGGTGACCAAGTGGACAGGTCGGTAATCTACAACCATCTGATCCGTTCCATCCTTCTTCTTGACAAAGAGGACGGGGCAAGCCCAAGGAGAGGAACTAGGACGGATGAAACCCTTTTTCAAGGACTCATTGAGTTGGTTCTTAAGCTCGGCTAGTTCTAAGGGTGCCATCTTATAGGGTCTCCTAGAAATTGGAACGGTTCCTGGAACAAGGTCTATCACAAACTCGACATCCCTGTCAGGTGGAACACCTGGCAGTTCTTCTGGAAAGACATCCGGCAAGTCTCGGACTACCAGAACATCCTCAAGGTCTGGAAGGGGGTTGGTATTTAGGGAGTAAAGCTGGCGCTTGGCCACTTGAGTTAAGACATTGACTGTCTTGCCCGATGGATGAGTAAGTTGAACGGTTCTAGTGGCACAATCAATCTTAGCACAATGGGCTGACATCCAGTCCATACCCAAGATGATGTTTATGTCCGAGGACTTGAGAGCTATTAAGGATGCAAGGAAGACAAGTCTATCGACAAGAATTTCGTTCCCATGGCTTACTCTAGAAGTTTGCCATTTGGAACCCGGAGTTTGAATTACCATGGAAGTGGGCATGTCATAGAATGTCGTGTTATGCAATCAAGCATAGTTCTCGGATATGAATGAATGAGATCCTCCAGTATCGGAAAGAACAGATGCCGGATGGCAATTAATAAGGAGCGTACCAAGGACGACGTTAGGATCCTCATGAGCCTCCTCGGCTAAAACATAGTTGACATGGCCACGTGCAGTGGTGACCGGCTTGGCGTAGAATGTCTTTCCCGCTGGCTTACCACGGCCAACGGACTTTCCAGACTGATTGGGGTTGTTGTTCTGGGGACACTCTCGACTATAGTGACCCGGCTCTCCACACTTGAAACATGTCACAACATTGGGGCGTGGAGCAACATTAGCAGCGGGGCCACCATAGGGCTTGGGCGGTGCAAATTGCTGGTTGGGACGAGGCGCCTCAAAGGATGGCCTCGGAATGAACCTAGGTGGCTGTGGCTTGGAATCCACACCCGGCGCTTCTGAGATCCAGAGCCGGATGAAGAGCCAAAGTCACGAGAGTGCTTGCGTGAAGCGTCATAATCAGACTGGCCTGACTCAGCACTGATGGCTTTATTGACCAACTTCTAAAGGAGGTGCACTCATGCAGACGAAGATTGCAGCGAAGCTCAGGGCTAAGTCCCTTGCGGAACCTTGCCTGCTTCTTAGCGTCGGTAGATACTTCTTCAGGAGCATATCGTGCCAGATTCCCAAATTCACGGCTATATGCATCCACAGTCAGTCTTCCTTGGGTGAAATTGCAGAACTCTTCCCTCTTGCGATCCATGAGACCTTCCGGAATGTGATGCTCACGGAAAGCCTCATTGAATTCAGCCCAAGTAGTGATTTGGCCGACCGGGACATAGCTTCAAAGTTTTCCCACCAAAGGCTAGCAAGGCCTTCGAGGTGATAGGCAGCATAAGTAACCTTATCAGCTACGGCTACGTTGGCAGAACGTAGCCTTGTGGGTGATGCTGCGAAGCCAGTCATCCGCGTCGAGGGGCTCGACGGAATGATTAAACTTTGGTGGGTACAACTTGATGAAATCATTGATTGACACCAAGTCATTTCGCTGATGGCGTGCAGTGTTCTGCTCAATCCGCTCCAACAAGCGGTTAGTCTCACGCTTGTTTCTTTCCGCCTCCAGCATCACTTCGGCCAGAGAAGGCGGGTGAGGCAGATTTTCACCCCTAGCTGCACTGGCTTCCCCCTGCTCCGGGGCAGCAGGGTTGCTGCGGGTGTTGACCATCCTAGGAGAAAACAAGACAACGGTTTAGATAAGGATGGCACAAACTTATCAAGGATGTGCAGAATGTAATGGATAACATGGAATGCTAAGATGTTCATTGCACGACATGGTAATATAGAAACTCTCATATATATACCATTGGTCATACACACCGTACATAGTTTAGTACAAGCCCAGGCTAGAGTACAACTATGGTGAAAGACATTACATCTCATCGAAGGCATTCCAAGCTCCTATACATTATTTTCCTACACCTTCGGAGCGTGATACACACCAAGTCGTATCCCATGGTCAGGCAGGACTGTGGAGAATACAACTACTACAATACTAGTGAAACTACTACTAGCTCAGACGGCTCCGTAGTAATCCTCATAGAAGTCGCCACCAAAACCTAGAAGTGGAACATGATCATCTGGGAACAGACGGTCCTGCGGAGCCTGCGGACCAAAGGGACTCGGATGTGGCCTTGGTCCCACAGGTGGTGGTAGACGGGGACCACGAGGAGGGGTGATGCCTCCCACATCGCGCCACTCCATACAATCTGGCAATCCAGACCGTACAGGCTACAGATCCCTCAGATCCATGTATCCTGCCTGTACCGCCGGTGCAAACCGAGTCAAAGTGGCCCAGTGATCAGCACAAGAGTTAAAAAGCTCCATACGCAAGGCCCGATTTTCGCGGTCCTTATCCTCGAGCATCTCGGCAGTGGTGCGGAGTAGTGACTCCTCATGTGTGGGGTCAGCATAGATAGCCTGGAGATACCCTTGCGCTCCCGGAAGTGAAGCTGGCATATAATGGAAGTCGGTGTTCCGAAGTAGCCCAGTCCGGACTCGCATGATGGTCATCATGGAATAGGCAGCATCCTGCACATCCATCTCAACAGTAACCCCAAGTCCATAGGAACAATGAAGGGGCTCAGTGGCTCCAGGATAAGAGGGATATATCCTGACGGTACAAAGGTACTGGCTCTGGTTGAAGTCTCTGAACTGCTCTTCGACAGTTTATTCGGGATACCAACGGTAAACCGTCTCGGTCATTACCCGGACTAACATAGCAGTATGAATAGGCACATCGAGGCACCGGGTCAGGCGAACCACTTGGTTTTGAGCACGAGTGGCCATCTGAAAGCACAACCACAATGCAAAGACATTAGAACTTCTAGGGAAAATTGGGCAGCATAACAGCTGTAAATGCTCAGAAAAAGATTTGACACATCCACAACTATCACATCCCTAGCTTCTGGCATTGCACTAGGGTAACTTCATGTGTGCATCATGTTTAAACTTTGAAAGAAACATGAAATGGGGACTGCCTAAACCCTAGCATTAAAGGAATTCACTAGGTTCAACCAAAATATTTCCAATAAATCCAAATGGCTTTAAAAAAAATGTTCATCATTCTTGTAAAAAGCTGGAAACAGTAACCAGAGGTGATGCACATTTTTGCATGACATATTTGGGCTCTGGATTAAATCATATGTTATTTGAATTTGGGCATTTAAATGCTAGTAAATATTTTAAATGCCCAAGTAATCCTAAACTGAAATGTTCCATGTTGGGTATATTCTATACAGTGGGCATGTTCAGTTTGGTGATTTTTGAAAGGGTCTAGGTATTTTTAGAAAAGCCACAAAGATTACAAAAAAATAGAAAAGAAAAATAAAGAGAGAGAGAAACCCACCTGGGTCTCACCTGTGCTGGCCCAGCCCACCTGGCTTGTGCCAGTCGTCACCCACCTCTGCCAGTAGGCAGAGGCGTGTCACCGGCGCGCGCACCCGCGGCCACCTCCTGCTTCCACCTCCTGCCGCCTCCCCGTCCCCATTCGAGCACCACGAAGACGCCCAGCGCCCCCTGCACCTCTCCCCTCTCCCCCCTCGTCTCCCTCACCCTCTCCCACGATGGCCGAGCGCCATCCTCGCCGCCGTTCGCCATAGTCGTCACCAGAGCCACCCCCTCGCCCCTCTGACGTGCCCATGAGCTCCGCCTCCATCGTCTACGCCTCCTCAACGACTCACGCGACGCCAGACGCCTCCAAGCACCGACCCCGACGCCTTCTTCTTCCTCGGTCCGCCGAGATCGCCGGCGACCGTGTGCCCTCCTCGACGCATCCCCGCGCCTGCCGACCCCTCCGTTAGCCTCTCTGTGAGCTTCTGCGTCGAACCCGTCTCCTCCCTCTCTGGATTATGCTCTCTAGCTCCGTTCCCCATCTCCGCCGAAGCTTGCCGCCACCGCGAATGTCGCCGTCGTCGTTACGGTCGGCCAACGCCGCGTATGAGCACCCGGTCGAGTCCCTGCTGCCCCGTAGTTTCTGCCTGTGCACTTCGTTCGCTCTAAATCGAGCTGCAGCCCCGCGCCCGCAACCAGCCGAGCTCCGGCCGCCGCCCAGCTCACTGCCGTCGCTGCCACCGGCCACCCCAGCTCGCCCCGCGTGCTCCAGAAGATGCGCCGCGCCTCCAGCTTGCCGTAGACGCAAACCACGCGCAAAACGGTGCTCCGTACCACCGTCCCGAGCAACTCCGGCGACTTCCGGCCGTTGCTGTGGTCGCCGGCGTCGACCGCTGACGTGGCAGATTATATTAGTACTAATTATGTTACTAGTCTAACCCTATGACACTGACAGCTGAGCCCCACCGTCTAATTAAACTTAGTTTTACTTTCTGTTTAAGTTTAACTAACCACGGTGGGCCCATGCGTCAGCTTTGACCATGCTGATGAGGCAGTTGACTGGGCCCACACGTCAACGACCCTAACCAACACTGGTTCACTGACTAGTGGACCCCACTGGTCAGGTTTGACCCGGGGCAGCCCTGTTGACCTGCTGAGGTCAGCATGACGTAATGCTGATGCAATAATGTAATTTCTGGATTTATTTCTATTCAGGAAATTCCAGAAAATTGCCTAAACTTCTAAAAATCATAGAAAATCAACCGTAACTCCAAATGAAATAAATTATATATGAAAAATTATCAGAAAAATTCAAGAAATCCATCTGTACCTTTTTCATGCATGTTTTAGAAAGTTAACCTCACTGTTTAGGATGAAACATGATTTGGGCAAATTTCATAATAGGTTTGGAGTTGGAATTTGATATAGTTTTGAATTCCACTTCAATTTAAATGACTTTCTGTTGCATTAGCCCAAATCGCAACATATTGCCATGTCATGATCATGCATCATATTGTTGTATTGCATTTATTGTATTCTTCCTTGTTTGCCGGTAATTGCCCCCTCTCAGTAGACGTTGTTTCCGACGACGTGATCGATGACACCGATGAAGAGCTATTCTATCTTCAGAAGTGCCAGGCAAGCAAAACCCCTTTGTTCATTCCGATACAATCCCCCTCTCTCGCTCCTGCTCTCTTTTACTGCATTAGGACAACAACGATTCAACTGTTACATGCTGCGGTTGTTGAACCCCTTTCCTCTGCATGACCTGTCATTGCCACAGTAAATAGATGAAACCCACTAGCATGAGTAGGAGTTGTTTGAGCCCTGATGTTCCTACTCATTCATGTTTGTTTGTCATGCCTGCTACTGCTTAGAGTTGAGTTAGGTCTGATTCATCGGGGATGAATCGGAGGTGTGTGAGCATGTCCTACTGTGTGTGAGCTAAGTGTGTGAACACGATTTGGTAAAGGTAGCGGTGGGAGGCCATGTAGGAGTACATGGTGGGTTGTCTCATTGAAACCATTCTTAGGAACTGAGTTCTGTGTTTGTGATCCATGACCAGCTACTACCACGCATTGGGCCCGAAACCAATGGACCCTCTTGACTTATTAACTGCCCTTGTCCTCTGTCCAGGAGTTGCAACTAGTTTCTGGTGTTTGTAGGATATGTGTTGGCGGCCGTGCGTAGCGCTGACCCTAGGGTGGGCTATGATGCGGTAGATACACCATGGCACGGTGTATCGGGCGCCCGTTTGGTGTCTCGGGAACCCTTCACACATCGTTTGGGGCTATGAGCAAAACTCCGGTCGGATCTCCTCGTGGATGGAACCCGAATAGGCGATAAACCTGGACTAGAGACTTGTGTGGTTAGTCAGGTCGTGGCCGACTCCCTCTCCAGGCTTCCGCTTGAAGGTTGCCGAGATACACGACGTGTACATGGTGGTAAGTGGCGAGAGCGTGTGTGAAGAAGTACACCCCTGCAGGGTTATAAATGATCTATTCGAATAGCCGTGTCCGCGGTAAAGGACTTCTGGGTTGCCTATAACAGTTCATAGACAAGTGAAAGTGGATACTCTAAAACTCGCAAGATAAGTGTGAGTGCTATGGATGGCCTTCTCGTAGGGAGACGGGAGCGGATCCATAGTGGTGTATTGAATGGTAAATATGTGGACTCGTGTGCGCCACCTCAAAAGAGTTGCTTGCAATCGTAGTTCAGGTTAGCCACTGAGTCAAAGCTAGCTTGCTGCAGTCAAACTCCACCCCCCATGTTGATACCGATGCATATGTAGCTAGTTCTGATGTAAGTCTTGCTGAGTACCTTTATACTCATGTTTGCTTAATTTATGTTTTGTAGAGAGACTTCAGTCTCGCTAGTAGTTCCGCGTGGACTTCGACGTTTAGCTTGATACCTCAGCTATGGTCTTGTTCCCTCGGCTGGTAGATAGTTAGGCTTCTCAGCCTTTTTCATTTATAGATGTCTGTACTCAGACATGTTAAGCTTCCGCATGTGCTTTGGTTTGTATGCTTTGAATGTTGGGTCATGAGACCCATGTTTGTATTTCTGGCTCCTCGGAGCCTAATGAATAAATACTTGAGTCGTAGAGTTATGTTGTGATGCCATGTTGTATTTACACATATCGAGCATATTGTGTGTATGATTGAAATGCTTGGTATGTGTGGGATCCAACAATCTAGTTGTTTATCTTTGGCAGCCTCTCTTATGGGGAAATGTAGTCTTGTGCTTCCATGAGCCATAGTAGTCCGCTACAGCCCGGTTCACCGGAGTCCTGCCAGCCCAGCACTACTGCTCAGGACACTTGACTGGCCGGCATGTGTTTCACTTCGTTCCTGTGTCTGTCCCTTCGGGGAAATGTCACGCGGTGACCTTCGGAGTCCTACCTAGCCTGCTACAGCCCGGGTTACCGGAGTCCTGTTAGCCCAGTGCTACAACCCGGATTCACACGCTGCTGACCGACATGTTCGAAGTTGATTCATGTATGCCTGTCCCCATGGGTTAGTGCCGCGTTGGGTTCACGACTAGCCATGTCGGCCCGGGTTCTCTGTCATATGGATGCTAGCGACACTATCATATACGTGAGCCAAAAGGGCGCAAACGGTCCAGGGCCATGGTAAGGCGACACCCATGGGAATACCGTGCATGAGGCCGCAAAGTGATATGAGGTGTTACCAGCTAGATCGATGTGACTTGGAATCGGGATCCTAACAGCTTTGGTATCAGAGCTTGACTGCCTGTAGGATTACCAAGCCAAACTGGTCAAAGTTGAGTCTAGAACTGCTTTAGTTATATAAGGGCATTGAATGTGGAAGGGAACGTAAGGCTCTTTTTACTCCTTTACCTTATGCCCTTCTGATCTGAGTCAACCTCTTCTTTTCTACGAGGTTAAGAAACTAGGCTTTCTCCTCTATCTATCAGGATGACGTGTTGCTAACCCGTTGACTTATAGGATTGATGGATTCATGCCGCAGTTTAGTTTCCAGTACTTTTGTGTGTTCATAATTGGTCTCGGAACCTTGACATTATGATGTTGAGTGGTTATGCCACCATTTTGCAGGATGTCTCAAATCTTTTTGAGCATTTACAGCTGTTATGCTGTCCGAGTCATCCCAGGTTTCTAAGTAGTCTGATGCATTTGCAAACCCCTTCCTCCTATTCCTGATGTCCAATTGGGCCAGATTAATCACACTAATCGGTGAGTTGAGGTACTCTGTTGCCTCAACATATATGTTGGAGCTATTTTTATGGACCTAGGTGTTTTAGGGAGTCACCTAGTGATCTAGCCATGTTTTGTATCCCCAGTGTGTGATTCTGGCCACTATTCTCGAAAGCATCCCGTGATGCCATGTAGTAGCAGGTACTCTATTCATGGGTTCTTGAACCCGAGATTCACCCTACTTACCTCATGTTGATAGTGTTGCTAGTTCCTTTAGGATATTAGTAACCTTGTGACAGTCCTCGAGGTCCGTGGTATTTCCTTCTTCCAAATACCATGAACCGTTAAGGTAGAAGTTCTTTGAACCAAAATATCACAATCAGAGTACTCTTGAGGAGTTCTCCATTCATAATTGTGATTCTGCCAGATCTACCTTTCTGCATGGGTTATCTGGAAGAAACCTGTTGAACTTGGTTTGACATATTAATCTATGCATCCACAACTCCGAAAGATATATGTCCTCTTGAGTTGTCCCTCTTCATTTATATTCCGACCATCATCTATCAATTGATAGTCAGGAGTAATTGTGCATCCGTATTATCGATGTTTATTATTCTCATGGTCCGTTGAGCCATTCTATTCCGGAATGATTAGGAGAAACAAACTCCAGTACCTCATCCATATCCAGGATTGGGTCAAAGTAGTTGTGTTCTGCAGATCAAATGCCAATCCAGCTTTTGCTCGGTTCTACCCTAGAGTATTACCCCCTTTATGTCAGGATTGTCATGAGAATTGCACCTTCTCTCATGAATTCTTAACGTAGTGATACTTCTTACCATCATTTTTCATTCCTCGGCCCCATGTTGTCGCAACCGGAGTGCCAGCAAGTGAACCATGATGCGTGAAATCAATACTCCTAGCAACTAGTTGCTAGGTAGCTAATGGACAATAATTTCTTTCTTAGCGTGTTGGTTATTGAATCATCATCCTAAGATTGATCGTGCTACCTAGTCCATTTTTCCCGGTGCACTCTTCGATCAATGAGTTAGGATTGTGTCAGTCCCTCGCTCTCTTGATCATATCGTCTTACTCTGAAAGCAAGATTGTTCCCGAGCTTAGAAACATATCGGTGGTTCGTGATTTTTTGATTATTTCCTCGGAAGTATCACCAGGTTGCCCCCTGACTGTTATGTTGAGCTCGTGATCAAGTTGGTTTCTTGTAAACCACCCCTTCTCCAAGAATCTGTGTTGGATACCTTGAGCTAGTTGGTTAAGCTGAACAACAACTTGGAGAGTTGGAAGATGAAAGCTTGTCTGGCTTAGTTCATTCCAAAGGGATATCCTTGTGTGTGTGTGTTGAAGAAAGATGATATTTTCATCGATTGTTCCTCGGGATCGGTTGTTGAATCTATCATCTTGTCCAAACCTTGATTTGAATGTGGGCTATCGTCAAGTCAAATGAGAACCAACGATGTTCATAATGTTGTCTTACTCGTGGTTGTTTCCTCGAGCATACACCGTTATATCTTTTGGGTCTGACCAATGCTATCACCTTGTTCACATAATTATGGAATTCCATCTTCATGGAAATCTGGATGACCTGTTGTTGAGCCCATCGACAATATTTTCATCTTATCCATGATTCATGTTGACCATTAAGCTAGTGTTGGAAACTTCGAAAGCATTTCTTCATGCTAGCTCATGAAGCACATGTTTGGTATTAGAAGTGACTTCCTCTAGTTCACGTGCATTTGAAGCAAGTTGCCGCCATGAATTTGGGAAAGTTTGTCTCGCCTTCTATGGAATCATCCCAAGTCAGTCATGCATACGTGCAAAGTATTCTGTGGTCTGGAGACTTGCAACCTTCATTCTATATGAATCCCTAGCACACCAAGCCACTGATTGATTTGTTCAAGGAGAAGAAGTTTCTTCTTAAGAGCTAGACTTACGCAAGGACTTTGATATCCTCGATGATGGTTCCCCATCTGGACTCGGTAGTGTTTTATTATAAGACTACTATGTGGTCATGCTTGTCTGGGACAGTGTGTTCACAGGTTTGTAGCAAAACCGGCTCATGTTTTGGAGCTTACTATCGTAGTTCATTTTCTGAGAATCTCGCAACGTCATCTCGTCGGTTTGTGTTGCAAACTTTCTTTACCAGACATGCTGTCTGAAATATCCTATTACCAACCAGATCTAAATCTCAGGCAGATATGATGGTTGGAACTTTTCCAGGATCTATGATGTAGGTCCCGACAGGGTTGATATTCTGGCCGACACACCTAGCGGAAGATCTGTCATTATAGTATATTTGCCCATCTTTCCATGAGGATTTCATGCGACTTATTATAGAAGTTGTTCCTTAGAGATCCTTGTGCTCTCAGTTTCTTCGATGATTCTATAACCATTGAAACATTGGAAACACTCTCGATTGTTGAGTTTTTCCCCAGTTACCAGAATCATTCCCAGCATTTGCATTTTGTTCCCAACTTGCACCTTAGTAGTAGTTGTCCAGGATCATTTTAAAAAATGGACTTACCATGGGCCCCATCCGTCTCTGATGATAAGAAAATCATCCATTGTGTTGTCTCCAACAAGGTAGTCCACATCATTCATCCTAGTCCGAGTATGCCATTTCTTCGAGCTCTTTCAAACGATCAATTGAAAATTGCTTTAAGTTGGTATGAAGAGTTTCAATGATCTATGGATCAAAAGTAATTCTTTTTGCCACTTAAGGGAACAATCCAACGAGTCACTTTTCCCAAGGTGCCCCGTTACGGGATCATGGCAATTATTTCCTCGCCACCTTGACACCATCCACCATCTTTCTAAGCGTGGAATTGCTGCCCACAAATCAAACCCCGTCGTTTGTTCTTCCACCCCTCTTGATGTGTTCTGTGTCTCAACTCAAGATGTTTCAACATCTCATTCCGCGAGTGGATCTTGTATAGCTCGATCTTCGAGAAGATCAATCTTAGTATAGTTTCTTTTTGTCGTCATCGCGTGGATGAAGATCTCAAAAGCGAGGATGTCAAGATCAACGTATGCAACGAATCAACAACCTTTTGAGGTGCAACCTGGATCGTGAAGATCGTGTTGGTCTTGTGCCCCCCTTCCTTCTTACCTCACGTCTTGAATCTCGGGCCGAGATTCTTGTTTAGTGGGGGTGAGTTGTCACATCCCTAGCTTCTGGCAGGGGTGAGTTGTCACATCCCTAGCTTCTGGCATTGCACTAGGGTAACTTCATGTGTGCATCATGTTTAAACTTTGAAAGAAACTTGAAATGGGGATTGCCTAAACCCTAGCATTAAAGGAATTCACTAGGTTCAACCAAAATATTTCCAGTAAATCCAAATGGCTTTAAAAAATGTTCATCATTCTTGGAAAAAGCTGGAAACAGTAACCAGAGGTGATGCACATTTTTGCATGACATATTTGGGCTCTGGATTAAATCATATGTTATTTGAATTTGGGCATTTAAATGCTTAAATATTTTAAATGCCAAAGTAATCCTAAACTGAAATGTTCCATGTTGGGTATATTCTATACAGTGGGCATGTTCAGTTTGGTGATTTTTGAAAGGGTCTAGGTATTTTTAGAAAAGCCACAAAGATTACAGAAAAATAGAAAAGAAAAATAAGAGAGAGAGAGAGAGAGAGAGAAACCCACCTGGGCCTCACCTGTGCTGGCCCAGCCCACCTGGCTTGTGCTAGTCGTCACCCACCTCTGCCAGTAGGTAGAGGCGTGTCGCTGGCGCGCGCACCCGCG
This sequence comes from Triticum urartu, assembly GCF_003073215.2. Classification (NCBI taxonomy): domain Eukaryota; kingdom Viridiplantae; phylum Streptophyta; class Magnoliopsida; order Poales; family Poaceae; genus Triticum; species Triticum urartu. The sequence goes on along the minus strand of NC_053026.1, from coordinate 187,615,763 downwards.
GCCACCTCCTGCTTCCACCTCCTGCTGCCTCCTCGTCCCCATCCGAGCGCCACGAAGACGCCAGCACCCCCCTGCACCCCTCCCCTCTCTCCCCCTCGTCTCCCTAACCCTCTCCCGCGATGGCCGAGCACCATCCTCACCGTCGTTCGCCGTAGTCGTCACCAGAGCCACCCCCTCGCCCCTCTGACGTGCCCATGAGCTCCGCCTCCATCGTCTACGCCTCCTCTATGACTCACGCGACGCTGGACGCCTCCAAGCACCGACCCCGACGCCTTCTTCTTCCTCGGTCCGCCGAGATCGCCGGCGACCGTGTGCCCTCTCGACGCGTCCCCGCGCCTGCCGACCCCTCCGTTAGCCTCTCTGTGAGCTTCTGCGTCGAACCCGTCTCCTCCCTCTCTGGATTATGCTCTCTAGCTCCGTTCCCCATCTCCGCCGAAGCTTGCCGCCGCCGCAAATGTCGCCGTCGTCGTTACGGTCGGCCAACGCCGCGTATGAGCACCCGGTCGAGTCCCTGCTGCCCCGTAGTTTCTGCCTGTGCACTTCGTTCGCTCTAAATCGAGCTGCAGCCCCGCGCCCGCAACCAGCCGAGCTCCGGCCACCGCCCAGCTCACTGCCGTCGCTGCCACCGGCCACCCCAGCTCGCCCCGCGTGCTCCAGAAGATGCGCCGCGCCTCCAGCTTGCCGTAGATGCAAACCACGCGCAAAACGGTGCTCCGTACCACCGTCCCGAGTAACTCCGGCGACTTTCGGCCGTTGCTGTGGTCGCCGGCGTCGACCGCTGACGTGGCAGATTATATTAGTACTAATTATGTTATTAGTCTAACCCTATGACACTGACAGCTGAGCCCCATCGTCTAATTAAACTTAGTTTACTTTCTATTTAAGTTTAACTAACCATGGTGGGCCCATGCGTCAGCTTTGACCATGCTGACGAGGCAGTTGACTGGGCCCACACGTCAGCGACCCTAACCAACACTGGTTCACTGACTAGTGGACCCCACTGGTCAGGTTTGACCTGGGGCAGCCCTGTTGACCTGCTGAGGTCAGCATGACGTAATGCTGATGCAATAATGTAATTTCTGGATTTATTTCTATTCAGGAAATTCCAGAAAATTGCCTAAACTTCTAAAAATCATAGAAAATCAACCGTAACTCCAAATGAAATAAATTATATATGAAAAATTATCAGAAAAATTCAAGGAATCCATCTGTACCCTTTTCATGCATGTTTGAGAAAGTTAACCTCACTGTTTAGGATGAAACATGATTAGGGCAAATTTCATAATAGCTTTGGAGTTGGAATTTGATATAGTTTTGAATTCCACTTCAATTTAAATGACTTTCTGTTGCATTAGCCCAAATCGCAACATATTGCCATGTCATGATCATGCATCATATTGTTGTATTGCATTTATTGTATTCTTCCTTGTTTGCCGGTAATTGCCCCCTCTCAGTAGACGTTGTTTCGACGACGTGATCGATGACACTGATGAAGAGCTATTCTATCTTCAGAAGTGCCAGGCAAGAAAAACCCCCTTGTTCATTCCAATACAATCCCCCTCTCTCGCTCCTGCTCTCTTTTACTGCATTAGGACAACAACGATTCAACTGTTACATGCTGCGGTAGTTGAAGCCCTTTCCTCTGCATGACCTGTCATTGCCACAGTAAATAGATGAAACCCATTAGCATGAGTAGGAGTTGTTTGAGCCCTGATGTGCCTACTCATTGATGTTTGTTTGTCATGCCTGCTACTGCTTAGAGTTGAGTCAGGTCTGATTCATCGGGGATGAATCGGAGGTGTGTGAACATGTCGTACTGTGTGTGAGCTAAGTGTGTGATCACAATTTGGTAAAGGTAGCGGTGGGAGGCCATGTAGGAGTACATGGTGGGTTGTCTCATTGAAACCGTTCTTAGGAACTGAGTTCTGTGTTTGTGATCCATGACCAGCTACTACCACGCATTGGGCCCAAAACCAATGGACCCTCTCGACTTATTAACTGCCCTTGTCCTCTGTCCAGGAGTTGCAACTAGTTTCTGGTGTTTGTAGGATATGTGTTGGCGGCCGTGCGTAGCGCTGACCCTAGGGTGGGCTATGATGCGGTAGATACACCGTGGCACGGTGTATTGGGCGCCCGTTTGGTGTCTCGGGAACCCTGCACACATCGTTTGGGGCTATGAGCGAAACTCCGGTCGGATCTCCTCGTGGATGGAACCCGAATAGGCGATAAACCTGGACTAGAGACTTGTGTGGTTAGTCAGGTCGTGGCCGACTCCCTCGCCAGGATTCCGCTTGAAGGTTGCCGAGATACACGACGTGTACATGGTGGTAAGTGGCGAGAGCGTGTGTGAAGAAGTACACCCCTGCAGGGTTATAAATGATCTATTCGAATAGCCGTGTCCGCGGTAAAGGACTTCTGGGTTGCCTATAACAGTTCATAGACAAGTGAAAGTGGATACTCTAAAATCGCAAGATAAGTGTGAGTGCTATGGATGGCCTTCTCGTAGGGAGACGGGAGCGGATCCATAGTGGTGTATTGAATGGTGAATATGTGGACTCGTGTGCGCCACCTCAAAAGAGTTACTTGCATCGTAGTTCAGTTAGCCACTGAGTCAAAGCTGGCTTGCTGCAGTCAAACTCCACCACTTGTTGATACCGATGCATATGTAGCTAGTTCTGATGTAAGTCTTGCTGAGTACTTTGTACTCACGTTTGCTTAATTTATGTTTTGCAGAGAGACTTCAGTCTCGCTAGTAGTTCCGCGTGGACTTCGACGTTTAGCTTGATACCTCAGCTATGGTCTTGTAACCTCGGCAGGATCTGGTAGATAGTCAGGCTTCTCAGCCTTTTTCATTTATAGATGTCTGTACTCAGACATGTTAAGCTTCCGCATGTGCGTTGGTTTGTATTCTTTGAATGTTGGGTCATGAGACCCATGTTTGTATTTCTGGCTCCTCGGAGCCTAATGAATAAATACTTGAGTCGTAGAGTTATGTTGTGATGCCATGTTGTATTTACACATATCGAGCATATTGTGTGTATGATTGAAATGCTTGGTATGTGTGGGATCCGACAATCTAGTTTTTTATCTTTGGCAGCCTCTCTTATGGGGAAATGTAGTCTTGTGCTTCCATGAGCCATAGTAGTCCGCTACAGCCTGGACACTCAAGTCATATAAGCATACAAGCACATGCGGAAGCAAATAGTCTGCATAATAAAGGTCCATATCAGAAGTGGCAATATAAAGTGATGTTCTTTTGCGTTAAGATTTTGTGAATCCAAACATAAAAGGACATGACAACCTCCTGCTTCCCTTCGTGAAGGGCCTATCTTTTATTCTTTGTCTTATACTTTTCATGCAGAGGTCGATGATCATCTTTCCTTTTTACATATTATCCTTTAGGCAAGCACAATGTGTTGGAAAGATCCTGGTATAATATAGCTAATTGGATGTGAGTTTTCAATGAACTTTTTTTTTGAACATTACCTTGAGGTAAGGTTGGGAGGGCAAACTATAAGCCCTAATCTTTCCTGTGTCCGATTAAAACTTCATAACCATAAATATCGCGTGAGTGTTAGCAATTGTTAAAGACTAAATGATGGTTTGCGTATGTGGACTTGCTAAAAAGCTCTTATATTGACTCTTTCCGATGTTACGATAATTGCAATTGCTTCAATGACTGAGATTATAGTTTGTTAGTTTTCAATGAAGTTTTAATGATTCATACTGAAATTGTGATTGAATTTACTTTAGCAATAAGAGATCATATGAAAATATATGTATATGCTGTCGAAGAGAATGGATCATGATGCTCATGCGTATTTTATTTTTAATCGACACCTTATCTCTAAAAAATTGTGGACATATTTTCGATTTTGGCTTTCGCTTGAGGACAAGAGAGGTCTAAGCTTGGGGGAGTTGATACGTCCATTTTGCATCATGGCATTTATATCGATATTTATTGCATATGGGCTGTTATTACACATTGTCACAATACTTATGCTATTCTCTCATATTTTAACAAGGTTTAACATGAAGAGGGGGAATGCCGGAAGCTGGAATTCTGGGCTGGAAAAGGAGAAATATTAGAGACCTATTCTGCACATCTCCAAAGTTCCCCTTGAAACTTCACGGGAGCATGTTTCAGAATATATAAAAATATTGGCGAAAAGAAGTCAAGATGGGGTCCACCCACTGTCCACGGAGGGTGGGGGCGCGCCCTCCCCTAGGTGCCCTGCCTCGTGGCCCCTGGCAGCTCTGATGCCATCTTGGCTATATGGGAGTCTTTCGTCGGAAAAAAAATCATAAAGCATGCTTTCAGGAAGAAACTCCGCGCCACGAGGCGGAACCTTGGCGGACCATCTAGGGCTACGGCGGAGCTGTTCTGCGGGGATACTTCCCTCGAGGAGAGGGAAATCAGCATCGTCATCACCATCGACCCTCCCATCGGGAGGGGTGAATCTCCATCAACATCTTCACCAACACCAATCTCATCTCAAACCCTAGTTCATCTCTTGTATTCAATCTTTGTCCAAAGTCTCAGATTGGTACCTGTGGGTTTGCTAGTAGTGTTGATTACTCGTTGGTAGTTGATGCTAGTTGTTTACTTGGTGGGAATATCTTATGTTCAGATCCATTATGAATATTAATACCTCTGATTATGAGCATGATATGATTTGGTGAGTAGTTACGTTTGTTCCTGAGGACATGGGAGAAGTCTTGCTTTATAAGTAGCCATGTGAATTTGGTATTCGTTCGATATTTTGATGAGATGTATGTTGTCTTTCCTCTAGTGGTGTCATGTGAACGTCGACTACATGACACTTCACCAATGTACGTCGACTACATGACACTTCACCAATGTTTGGGCCTAGAGGAAGGCATTGGGAAGTAATAAGTAGATGATGGGTTGCTAGAGTGACAAAATCTTAAACCCTAGTTTATGAGTTTCTCTGTAAGGGGCTGATTTGGATCCATATGTTTCATGCTATGGTTAGGTTTACCTTAATACTTCTGTTGTAGTTGCGGATGCTTGCAATAGGGGTTAATCATAAGTGGGATGCTTGACCAAGGAAGGACAGTACCCAAGCACCGGTCCACCCACATTACAAATTATCAAAGTACCAAACGCAAATCATATGAGCGTGATGAAAACTAGCTTGACGACATTTCCAATGTGTCCTCTGGAGCACTTTCCTCTATATAAGAGTTTGTCCAGGATTGTCCTTTGCTTCAAAAAGGATTGGGCCATCTTGCTGCACCATATTTACTTTTATTACTTGTTACTCGTTACGAATTACCTTATCACGAAACTATCTGTTACCGATAATTTCAGTGCTTGCAGAAAATTGTCAAGACCCCGATTCCAAGTCACATCGATCTAGCCGGTAACACCTCATATCACATTGCGGCCTCACGCACGGTATCTCCACGGGTGTCGCCTTACCATGGCCCGGGACCATTTGCGCCTTTTGGCTCACGTATATGATAGTGTCGCTAGCATCCATATGATAGAGAACCTAGGACGACATGGCTAGTCGTGAACCCAAAGCGGCGCAGACATATGGAGACAGGCATACATGAATCACATCGAGCATGTCGATCATCAGCGAGTGAATCCGGGCTGTAGCACTGGGCTAACAGGACTCCGGGGACCCCGGGCTATAGCAGGCTAGGCAGGACTCCGGATGTCACCACGTGACATTTCCCCGAAGGGACAAACATAGGAACGAAGTGAAACACATGCCGGCCAGTCAAGTGTCTTGAGCAGTAGTGCTGGGCTAGCAGGACTCCGGTGAACCGGGCTGTAGCGGACTACTATGGCTCGAGGAACACTAGACTACATTTCCCCATAAGAAAGGCTGCCAAGGATAAACAACTAGATTGTCGGATCCCACTCATACCAAGCATTTCAATCATACACACAATATGCCTGATATGAGTACATACAACATGGCATCACAACAAAACTCTACAACTCAAGTACTTTACTTAAAGGCTCCAGAGAGCCATACATAACATGTTCATACAGGTAGGGTCACATGACCCGACACTCAAGTCATACAAGCATACAAGCACATGCGGAAGCAAATAGTCTGAGTACAGACACTAGAAAGAAAGAAGGCTTTTCGAAGCCTGTCTATCTACATGGGGCCCTCCATGGCCAGGATCACCACCTGGGTGGCTAGTCACTCGTCGACATCAAGGTCTACGTAGAACCCGCTGGAGGGGCGGTATTGTCGTCTGAAAACAGTAATTAAGCAAACATGAGTACAAAGGTACTCAGCAAGTCTTACATCAGAACCTACTATACATGCTTGTTCTCAAGAAGGTGGTGGAGTTATTGCAGCAGGCCAGCTTTGACTCTTGGCTAAGCTATCCTACGAGACTCCACTAGTAAAACAGTTTTTCGCACACGAGTCCACTAATCACCAACACGATACTCCACCGGGGATCCTCCCTCGTCATCCTACGAGAGGGCCATCCTCGGTACTCACACTTATCTTGAGTCTTTTAGTAGTATCCATTAACTTGTCTATGAACTGTATAGGCAACCAAGTAGTCCTTTACAGCGGATGCGGCTATTCGAATAGTTTTATACCCTGCAGGGGTGTACTTCTTCATACACGCTTTCACCACTTACCACCGTTTACACGACATGTACTCGGCAACCTTCAAGCGGAAGCCCAACGAGGGTGTCGGCCACGGCCTACCTAAACACTGAAGCCTCTAGTCCAGGATTTATCGCCTATCCAGGTTCCATCCGCAGGGAGTCCGGCTGAGGTTTCCACATACGGCCCCGAACAATGTGAACAGGGTTCCCGAGACACCAAATGGGTGACTCGGTACACCGTGCCATGGTGTATCTACCGCAACATAGCCCACCCCTAGGGTCAGCGCTACGCACGGCCGCCAACACATAACCTACAAACACCAGAAACTAATTGCAACTCCTGAACAGAGTACTAGGGTGATTAAGAAGCCGAGAGGGTCAATTAAGGATCCCAATGCATGGTAGTAGCTGATTCTTAAAATCACACATACAGATCTCAGTTCTTAGGGACGGTCTCAATGAAACAACCCACCATGTACTCCTACATGGCCTCTCGTCGATACCTTTACCAAATCATGTTCAACACATCCCTCACATTACCGACATAATCATTTCACTCTAGCCCATCACCCAGATGAACCAGACCTGACACAACTCTAAGCATAGCAGGCATAGCAAGGTAGGAAACACATACATGGCTAAACCAAGTCCTACACATGCTAGTGGGTTTCATCTAGTTACTGTGGCAATGACAGGTCATGCAGAGGATAAGGGTTCAACTACTGTAGCACACCGCAGTTTGAATCGCATTGTCTTAATGTAGTAAACAAGAGCAGAAGCGAGAACATGGGTTTGTATCAGAATGATCAATGGGTTGCTTGCCTGATGTAGTGGTAGTAGGGTACTGCCCTTCATACAGATACTCGGGGTTATCCTCGGAGGCAGAACCTACCACGAAAGACACACCGAACATAATCAACACATGACAATATGCAACAATATGATGCATGCTATGACATGGCAAAATGAATGTGTCATGGCCTAATGCAAGCTAAAACAGAAGGGAATGAACTCATTTGAATCAAAGATTCAAATGTTAGTTCATTTAACGTAGCCTTATTAGTGCATTATCTTATTTTGCTTAAACAACAAGGTTAACTTATTTTGTCATGCATGAAACCATTACAGATGGATAGTTTCTGATCATTTTTCATATATAACTTGTTTGATTTGGAGCTATGGTTGATTTTCTATGATTTTTAGAAGTTTTGGCTATTTTCTGGAATTTCCTATTAAAGAATAAATCCAGAAAAGGATTTACTGCGTCAGCCTGACGTCAGAGTGACGTCAGCGAGTCAAAGGCCCCAGGGCCAGTCAAACCTGACTGGTGGGCCCTGTCTGTCAGTGTCTCAGCTAATTAACATGATTAAATTAGTACTAATTAATTGTCAGTGGGGCCTGGGCCCACATGTCAGTGACTAAACTAATTAAAATTAGTTAACACTAATCCTAAACTAATTAGCAGACCGGCCCCACCTGTCATAGGCGCAGGGGGGAGTCAACCTAGGCCCATGCTTCAGTCCACGGTCAAAAGGGGTCAAACTCGCCAGCGTTTAGCCGCCGGTGAGGCCAGACGCGGCGGAGGGCTTGGGTTTTGCACTCCGGCGACCAAAAGGACGGCGGAGACCATCTACGTGATGCGGGGAGTGAGCCGCGTCGAGTGGTGGCAGTAGGTGGAGCTGGGGTGGCCAGAGACGACGGCGGTGAGCATGTCCGCGGCGGCCGGAGTTCGGGCGAGGTTGAACTAGTCGCTAGAAGGCACGGCGAGGGGCGTGCGGGGGTGCTACGGGCTCCTGCAAGAGCGTTGAAGACGATGGCATGCTCGGTTGCGACCCAACGTGGCTGTGGCCACGACGGCGACGTGCGGTGGCGGCGGCGAGCTTTGGCTCCGATGACCAAGGTGGTTAGAGGACGCGGACGAGCGCGGGGAGAGGGGGAAACGGTGGCGGAGCTCACAGCGATCACGAAGAGGGCTCGGCTTGCTCGAAGACGGCTTGGCGACGGCGAATCCATCGATGGAGTCCAGCGGCCGTGCTCGGGGAAGACGACTCGTGGCGGCGATGTGGGGCTCCCGCGGTGGCGTGGCTCAGGGTGGAAGGAAGAGGGGGTCGAGGCGGAGCCTCTGGGCCGGTCAGAGAAGCGAGGGAGAGGCGATGGCTGTGGTGGTGCTTGTCGGCGGCGACGGCTGCGCTCGGCAGGGGATGAGGAGAGAACCAGAGGAGGGAGAGGGCACGGGGAGAGTGGGGAGAATGAGAGGGGAACGAGAGGGAGTGTGTGGCACTCGTAGGCGCGTCCGGGGTGTCGGCGGAAGCAGGAGGTGGCCGGCGTGTGGCCGCGGGTGCCGGCCACGCACCTCTCGTCCTCCTGGCGAGAGGAGGTGGACGACTGGCAGGAGCTAGTGGGCTGGGCCGAGCTGGTGGGCTAGGTGGGCTGCGCCAGGTAAGTCTCTGTTCTCTCTCTCTTTTTCTGTTTTTCATTTATTCTATTATTTCTATAACTTCAGGGCCTTATTAAAAAAGCCAGGGCATTTCCAAAAATCATAAAATTAATCATGGCTACTGCTTAGAATATATCCAACAACAAACATTTTAGTTTATGATTATTTGAGCATTTAAAATATTTTATAGCATTTAAATGCCCAAATGCAAATAATATAGGAATTTATCCAATGACCTTAAGATGTCCTAGAAAAATGTGCACCATTTTTGTCAAAGGTTTTAACCCAAAACAAAAAGGGTGGGCCTTTTAGAAGGGCATTCCAGGTTCATTGAAAAAGTTTTTAGTAAACCTTAGTTTTTCCAGGGGGTGCTGGGGGTTCTGTCATCCCCATTTCAAATTTAAAATAAATTTAAACATGATGCACATGTTCAACCAAACCTAATGCATGACTAACACATGGATGTGACAAAAATACCTTGCTGAAAACCGCTTATCATTTCCTTCTGCTCCTCGTTGGGTTCGACACTCTTACTTATCGAAAAGGCTATGATAGATCCCCTACACTTGTGGGTCATCACTCACACGACCTTCTCGTCCACCGCAATGGGAATTATCCCCCGATGCACCCGTCTACCGTCGCAAATCTGCTTCAACCCACCGACAGCCACCGCACCCCCGATGGCTACACGGCGCCGCAAGAGAGGTGGTACTTCATATCTGCTCAACTTTTTGATCTCAACCATAAAATAGATCATAACTTGGTCATGATACATCTTCAATGTATCTATAATTTTTTATTGTTCCATGCTGTTATATTATCATTCTGAGATGTTTTACAATCATTTTATAGCAACTTTCTATCATTTATTGGGACTAACCTATTGACATAGTGCCCAGTGCCAGTTGCTATTTTCTGCTTGTTTTTCACATTGCAGGAAATCAATACCAAACGGTGTCCAAACGCAGCGAAACTTTTTGTGGATTTTTTCTGGACCAGAAGACACCATGTGGGCCAAGAAAGTACCCGAGGGGTGCTCCAAGGGGAGCACAACCCGCCAGGGTGCGCCAGGGGGGCAGGCGCACCCCGGTGGGTTGTGCCCACCTTGGTGGCCTCCCGCACCGCCTCTTTGCTCTATAAATATCCCAATATTCCAGAAACCCTAGGGGAGTCGACGAAAATCAATTCCAGCCGCCGCAAGTTCCAGAATCACCAGATCTAATCTAGATACCATCATGAAGGGGTTCATCATCCTCATTGGTGCCTCTCCAATGATGCGTGAGTAGTTCATTGTAGACCGACATGCCCGTAGTTAGTAGCTAGATGGCTTCCTCTCTCTCTCTCTCTTTTGATTCTCAATACAATGGTCTCTTGGAGATCCATATGATGTAACTCTTTTTTGCGGTGTGTTTGTTGGGATCCGATGAACTTTGAGTTCATGATCAGATCTATGTTTTTATCCATGAAATTTATTTGAGTCTATTTATCTCTTATATGCATGATTTCTTATAGCCTTGTATTTCTTCTCTGATATTTGGGTTTTGTTTGGCCACACTAGAAAAAAAATACACACCCGTGACATTTTGGGCCGAACGATTTTTTTTTCTGTCATACTTATGACACTTCTATGACAATAATTGTGACAAAACACGGTATCATCATAGATGTGGTGGGGTCCTACTTCTATGACAAAAAATCATGACAGAAAATGGACATTTCGTCCTGGGCGGGCCGGAGACGCAGCTGCATGACATTCTTTGGGCCGTCCATGATGGAAAAAACCATGGTAGAAGCGAGGGCGAGGAAAGTATCAGGGTGTTCCCGGTTACGGTGGGTGGTCGGGGCCGAGCGATGCGCGTTTCTCTCGTACACGCACGCGCGTGGGTGCGAGGCGTTGGGCTCTAACTGAACCCGAGCGAGGCGTTGGGCTCTAACTGAACTCGAGCGATTGCACTGCAAGCTACGCGTTACTGAACCCGAGCGATCGATCGATGGCTGTTAACTGAACCCGATCGAGCTATTCCTTCACTACAACTGTTAATTGAAGCCGATCGATGTTGCCTCTGGATGAACAATGAGCGTTGCTGGGGGGGGGGGGTTGGATGAACAGTTCTCGGTGGGGGTGGATGAACAGGACCCCGTGGTGTTGCCTCTGGATGAACAATGAGCGTTGCTGGGGGGGGGCGGTTGGATGAACAGTTCCCGGTGGGGGTGGATGAATAGGACCCCGTGGTGTTACCTCTGGATGAACAGGACCCCAATCGATCGAGCCAGTTGGGGCTGGATGAACAGGACCCCATTGAGGGCAGGATGAACAGGACCACCCCGTGGAGGGCTAGATGAATAGTAGATGATGGAGGGCTGGATGAACAGTAGCTCGTGGAGGGGTGGTTGAACAGGAGCCCGTGGAGAGGGCTGGTTGAAAAGTAGCCGGTGGAGTAGCACGCGGTGGAGGATGGATGAACAGGAGCCCGTGGATGAACAGTCGCAGGTGGAGGCTGCTTGAGGAGGTCGACGGTGGATGAACAGTAGCCCGTGGAGGCTGGAGGGGGTCGACAGTGGAGATGAACAGTATCTCGTGGAGTCTCGTTTTGCGATACGCCACACCCCTCCTGATGAACATGATCCCAGTTTCGACCGTAGCGCTCCAACACAAGTCTGTTTCCTCCGTTTTGTGGTACGCCACACCCCTCCCGATCAACAGGACCCCCGTTTCGACCATAGGAGGTCCGTTCCTCCGTTTTGCGGTACGCCAGACCCCTCCCGATGAACAGGATCCCGTTTCGAACATGGCCGGTCGAACACAAGGTTGTTTCCTCCGTTCTGCGGTAGCCAGGTCTCATTTTCATCGGCTGTTCCGTCCAAGCCGGTTGGCTCCCACGCGTTCCGTTGCCTCCCGATGAACACAACGCATTCCGTTGCCTCCCCATGAACACGACGACGATGCAGTTTCTCCGTTCCAACCCAGCCATGTACACGAGCCCTGGCCGTACGTACGCGCGAGTAGGTGTTCGAGACCCCACCCGTATGCACGTACGTGGCCATATTTACTTTCTTGCACCCTAGCTGATGTACGTACGTGTACATGCTACGTGCGCGCCTCTACTACGACACGTGCACGCGTCTACATCGACCAGTATGTACGTACACGTTCGCGACTAGAATGACAATGCTACATACGCTTCAACCAGGTGGGTCCCGACTGTCAGGCACTTCCTTGCGTGCGAAGATGTAGCTGGTGGGTCCCAGCAGTCAGGGGGGCGAATCATTTTTTTTGCCCGGACGCACTTCCTTGCGTGCGAAGATGTAGCTGGTGGGTCCCAACAGTCAGGGGGAAACGTTTTTTTTCATGAAATACGGTGGCCCGTCCGGTGGGTCCGGCCTGTCAGGTGGAGGAATAATTATTTTCTCCATGGAGGGAACAAGCCGGAAACGACACCGTTGTTCTTACCCCGGTATGAAAGATGACGTGGTGGGGGAACTCATTGATCGGTGAGACGTCATCACCACGGGTAGCATGGCAGGTTCGTTCAAGAACATTCTTGACTCAACTAATAACATCATTACAAGGAACCCAAGGGTCCAGGAGCGGTTTGATCTCCCTTATCTTCTTCGCTATAAGCCTGTTCGCATGGGCACGGACGACGGAGGCCTCACCTTGTGCAAGTTGATGCCGCTTCATAACGATACGTGTGATGTCAAGATGCCATTGCTTCAGGGTAAGGCCTGGGGCTGGCGCAAATGGAGATTGAGTTGTTTATATTGGGTACAATTGCGAGTGGGAACTTGTGAATGTGTACACTCGTCAGCGGATTCCATTTCCAAAAATCTCAGAGTGCCCTGAGGTTGAGCACACAGATGATCTACGTATGTTCAAATACGATGATGGCGACTGTCGTCTATGGAAGATAGAAATTTGTCGAGTTCCCAACCACTCTTGGAATTACAAGAACTATCAAGTTGTTGCTATCTTCGACAAGCTTGTTGCCTTCCTTACTGATTCCACGGTTCGTCCATGGATATTTCTCAAAAATCAGTTTCTGTACACAGATGAGTACTGTGATGCAATTGAATACGAGGATCTTGTGTTTTCTACCACCACTCGTGGCACTGTTTTTGCATGTGATCCTCGTAGTTTTGGTACGTTTGTCTTCCACCGTAATTATAATTGTTTCAGCCACATGCATGTGGGTTAGCAAGTTTCCCTTTACTAATTAACCTTCTTGTGTTTCCAAGGTCCTGTGAACATTCCGCCACCTATACTTGAAAAAAATTATAACCAAGGGGGAGATGACGATGGTAATGATCACGAGCATGAGGACGAGCAGAACTTATATACTCAGTGGCGGCTGGCAACTAATTCTGATGGATCTCCTCTTCTTGTCTGTATACAGTGCACTAAGATTGTTACTATTGAGGGAGCACGTGTTGTCTCCCATGGTCGCCCTCTCCGGACCTACTCCAACACACGTTGCAGGGTATTCGGGATGGATACTGGTGTGCTAGCGCCAACACTTTCTCCCTGGTACAGTATTGATAGTCTTGGAGCAAACTCGCTCTTCCTTGGACCAAACTATCCAATGATGGTTAAAGGCGATCCAGCTGCTGTTGACACAACGTTACTACCATTTATGAGAAGCAAATGTATCTATACCTCGGACATTGCGGTGGCTCCCTACCCTGCTCCTGATATATGCCGCTTCAGCCTGGATGATCAGTCCTGCGTTGCTCTCGATATTGACAATAGCTGGCCCTTCCCAGAGCACCTATGGTTCAAAGCAAGCGTTTCCAACACCAAGGATTGGTTGAGTTGAAGTTCATTTCATTGCTTGTTTTTTGTTGTATGATGAAAACTTTAGTATTTACTAGAATGTTTTGTTGGAAATAATTTATAATCCAACATGTATCATCGTTATCATTATGTGTTGATGACTTGTTGTATGTAATGAATGGTACATTTGCAAATGCGTATCATAGACTCAATTTATGAATGGTTTCTGAGTCACTTCTTGGAGTGTGAGTACCGTAGTAGTATAGCCAACATCTGGTTAGTATATGCAGTTGCCACATCACATAGAGCCAACCTAATATTGGAGTACCAGATCTGAGATGCCACGTGTACCAGATGAATGACTCCAAGTTCGACCACCATGATGCTAGGTGCGAGCCGAGGAACACTGTTGGAGAGACCCCCCTCATAATTTTCCTACATTGGTCGTTTGATTCATAGGATAGAATGCTATAGGATTTTTTCCCTATGTAATCATGTTTTAATTGGCAATCTAGCATCCACTCCAACTTTTGTTTCACTTCCTTTGATCCTACGAAGAGAGTACTTGCTCTAAATGATGTGCCGCTGCAAGAGCCGCCTATATTAATTAACCATGTTCAAAAAAGGTGGACCAGCTTTGGCTATAGTAGCACTGTACTAGGTTAGTAGGTGACCTTGCGCTTGGCTCTTCTCCTCTTCCGGAAGTCGAACAATAATGATGGTACTACTTCTGGCAATTTAACACCAAATGAACTGCTGCACGTCCACCGCTTGTAAGCAAAAGTTTCTCCTCGCGCTACGAGCCAGTGCGCATGCGTTGGCGAGGGAGAAGGCGTAGTAAGCAAGCTTCTCGTCATTCTGTGAGTTGACGGGACACATCAAAGTTACATATTTATTAGTACTCTCGCCAAAAAGGGTCGACCATGCCCATGGCTACCATCTCATGCTCTGTCATTGAGTACGTGCACTATTCACTTGACATCGAGGAGAAAAAAATATTGCATAGTACTAGGTGCCATCGAAGTGCACGACTCACTTACGCACTGCATATCTCCATTTTCTTGCATGACACGCCACCTTGATGCTAGATGTCCCGCGTGTCATGGAGGCATATAGTATGATTTTGTAAAATGGAGGCATATAGATATCTCGCGTGCCGACAACAGGATGAACAAAGCTCATGTCTTAAATGAAAGAGTGGAAGAACATATATTCCCGACGACCGAGAAGGAGCTACAAACCTCGGGTGGAGCGTCAGCACTCATAATATTTTATATTATTTAGTGATATAAAACCAACCAAATATCTTCATGTTCCTATACCATTCTATAGTACTATGAGAATAACTTTGAACGTAAGCCATTGATTCACTCTATCCAATGGTCATAGTTGGAAAATATAAACAAAACCAAGCATTGGATCAATTTAGCACTTAGATTATTTCCGCCTGCCCACCTAGGCCACCTATATATCCGCTCACTTGTTATGACCACAGGAGCTATCCTCTCAGATTGTATGTTAAAAAGATAAAGGTCAATAACTAATGGGGCACCTCGGGCCAACGCGGCCAGATCGCATTTTGCACGAGAAATTACACACCATGTTTCGTTGACATGTGGTCCCAGTCCAACATGTCAGAGAGACGACGGCGAGTCCTTTTGTACAATTTCTGAAAGGACGTGTAGGCCGGGGCACCTCTTCGTGTACCGTGGCAAACTGGCAACCGTCCACCGACTCTTCGCCTTTCCCTCTCGATTTGGAACTGCTGTCGCACGCTCTTCCTCCCTCCTCCATTTGCCTTCACCCTTCCTTCTGCCATTGTTCGGTCGTCTTCTCCATGGAGGGAACAAGCCGAAACGACCTCGTTATTTTTGCCCCGATCTAAAAGATGATGTGGTGGGGGAACTCATTGATCGGTGCGACGTCATAACCTCGGCTAGCATGGCAGGTTCATTCGAGAACATTCTCGACTCAACTAATAACATCATTACAAGGAACCCAAGGGTCCAGGAGTGGTTTGATCTCCCTTATCTTCTTCGCTATAAGCCTGTTCGCATGGCCGTAGACGGCGGAGGCCTCACCTTGTGCAAGTTGATGCCGCTTCATAATGACACGTGTGATGTCAAGATGCCATCGCTTCAGGGTAAGGCCTGGGCTGGAGCAAATGGAGATTGTGATGTTTATATTGGGTACAATTGCGAGTGGGAACTTTTGAATGTGTACACTCGTCAGCGGATTCCACTTCCAAAAATCTCAGAGTGCCCTGAGGTTGAGCACACAGATGATCTACGTACGTTCAAATACGATCATGGTGACTGTCGTCTATGGAAGATAGCAATTTGTCAAATTCACAACCACTCTTGGAATTACAAGAACTATCAAGTTGTTGCTATTTTCGACAAGTTTGTTGCCATCCTTCATGGTCCGACTGGATGGATATTGCTCAAAAATTAGTTTCTATACACGGATGTGTACTGTGATGCAATTCAATACGAGGATCTTGTGTTTGCTGCCACTACTCGTGGCACTGTTTTTGCATGGGATCCTCGTAGTTTCAGTATGTTTGTCTTCCACCTTTATAATTGTTTCATCCACATGCATGCGAGTTAGCAAGTTTCCCTTCTCTACTAATTAACCTTCTTCTTGTGTTTCCAAGGTCCTATGAACATTCCACCACCTATACTTGAAAAAAAATTATAACCAAGGGGGAGATGACGATGGTGATGATCACGAGCATGAGGACGAGCAGAACTTATATACTCAATGGCGGCTGGCAACTAATTCTGATGGATCACCTCTTCTTGTCTGTATACAGTGCACTGAGATTGTTACTACTGAGGGAGCACGTGTTGTCTCCCATGGTCGCCCTCTCCGGACATATTCCAGCACCTGTTGCAGGGTATTCGGGATGGATACTGGGGTGCTAGCGCCAACACTTTCTCCCTGGTACAGTATTGATAGTCTTGGAGCAAACTCGCTCTTCCTTGGACCAAACTATCCAATGATGGTTAAAGGCGATCCAGCTGTTGTTGACACAACGTTACTACCATTTATGAGAAGCAACTGTATCTATACCTCGAACATTGCGGTGGTTCCCTACCCTGGTCCTGATATAGTAGGCCGCATCAGCCTGGATGATCAGTCCTGCGTTGGTCTCGAGATTGACAATAGCTGGCTCTTCCCAAAGAATCGCTTGTGGTTCAAAGCAAGCGTTTCCAACGCCGAGGATTGGTTGAGTTGAAGTTCATTTCATTGCTTGTTATTTGGTGTGTGATGAAAACTTTTGTATTTATAATGTATCCTCGTTGTCGTTGTGGGTTGATTACCTGTTGTATGTAATAAAATGACATGCCTGTGATAAACTTACTAAATTTATGAATGTCTTTCGAGTCGCTTCTCTGAGTGGGTGCTGCGACGAGGCAAAAAAATATTTTCCGAATACATAATTGTACGTGCATTGCAACAGGTTATCGGATGATAGTATACTATTTGTACTAGCTTCACATGTTGCACTATCTCTACGTCTACGTATGTAATACAACAAGTTTTAAACTTGAGACCAGCCACCCATCCTCTCAAAGAACACTTTTTAACCTAGCACAGACTCCAAGAAATTTGGCCACATTATGAGGTGGGCCATATGTTAATGTGTTCGTTGTACGTAACCAGTACCTCGAATCCTCGATACTACTACTAGTACTATAAGTAGTAGGAGTAGTAGGGTGGCATGGGACAGAACAAGCATTCACATCCAGGAGTACGACACACGCCACCAGCACAACTTCCATCTGACACCATATTTCTTGGAGTCCGTGCTACAACAATCTCTTCAACCTCGTCGTTTTTCTAACTCAGCCATCGCACAGCGGGCGAGGTGGGGGTTTGCCGATAGTCGATTTCCTCAACTGCGGTCCCACTTGTAAGGCCAACTCCAATGCACGACCCCAAACAGACCTCCATTTTGCCTAGATTCTGTCCGTTTGGGTAGGGTAATGGGGTCGTGTCCGGGCCATTTCTCGGATGCGGTGGCCGTGCGCCGAATGCGCGGACGCATCCCGGCCGCGTACATTTTCTTTGCAAACACGTATCCTTTTTTCATCATTGATTTTTTGGTACATGGAAATACATCACCAAAATTTTGACAAGAAAAGCAAGTCCAAAGAAAACAAGAACCACAAGAATACATTTTAGAAGATATCCAACTTCCATAACTGCTCCTGTAAGTTGGATTAGGGCCTTCTCGATGCATTCATTGTTGATCTGCGGAGGCTCGATCTTGCGTGCTTCTTTCTTCTTCGAGTGCAAAGAAGTAGACGTGTCTAGCCTCTATTCTATCAACAAGTGCACTAGTCTCATCTCTAGCCTCTATGCTAGCTAAAAGTGCTATAACATCTACTAAATTGCACTCCATCAACATATCATTGTATTCTTCTTCCCAATACCAAAATTTGCATCCATTCGACACAATAAAATTTTAAGTTAGCATAACTAGTCTAATCCGAGAGCACAACCGAAGATTTGGTCGAGTTCTTTCTCCTTTTGCCGACACGTGGGACATCCAGCATCCAGGTCATGTCATGCAAGAAAATAAAGTGGTAGTTGAAGCCACCTGATGTGCATCTTGGGTTAAACTGTAAATAGAATCTTACTACTCTAGAGTAACTCCAAAAGCGGCCACCAAAGATCTTTATTGGTTTTGTTTTCCATCACCAGAACGTCGAGGTGAAAGATGTGCAGGTTCAGTGGGTCCTCTTACGTTTTCACTAACATGTGGGACCGCATATGAGCAAACAAACGATGGGCTCCGCGCATCTGATGGATGGCTGAGAAGAGAGATAGAGGAGGGATGAGCACGGACTCCAGGAAATTTGTTCTTCGTAACCAGCACCTCGATATAGTGGGGGTGGCATGGGCCATAACTAGCATTCATGTCTAGCAGTACGGCACACGCCACCCACACGTATCCCATCCGACACCAATTTTCTTGGAGTCCGTGCTACAACCATCACTACAAAAAAAGACACATCTGTGACATTTTGGGCCGAACAAATTTTTTTCTATCATACATATGACACTTCTATGATGATAATTGTGACAAAACCCGGTATCATCATAGATCTGGTGGGCTCCTAGTTCTGTGACAAAAAATCATGACAGAAAATGGGCTTTTCATCCCGGGCGGGCCGGAGACGCAGCTGCATGGCATTCTTTGGGCCGTCCATGACAGAAAAAACCATGGTAGAAGCGAGGGCGACGAAAATTTCGGGGAGTTCCCGGTTACGGTGGGAGGTCGGGGGCCGAGCGATGCGCGTTTCTCTCGTACACGTACGCGCGTGTGTGCGAGGCGTTGGCTCTAACAGAACCCAAGCGAGGCATTGGGCTCTAACTGAACCCGAGCGATTGCACTGCAGGCTACGTGTTACTGGACCCGAGCGATCGATCGATGGCTGTTAACTGAACCCGATCGAGCGATTCCTTTGCTACTGCTGCTAACTGAAGCCGATCGATGCTGCCTCTGGGATGAATAGTGAGCGTTGCGGGGGGTGGATGAACAGTGAGTGGTGGCGTTGCATCTGGATGAACAGGACCCCGTGGTGTGGTGGAGGGCTAGATGAACAGTAGATGGTGGAGGGGTGGTTGAACAGGACCCCGTGGTGTGGAGGGCTGGATGAACAGTAGACGGTGGAGGGGTGCCCGTGGAGGGGTGGTTGAACAGTAGCCGGTGGAGTAGCACGCGGTGGAGGCTGGATGAACAGGAGCCCGTGGAGGCTGGAGGAGGTTGATGGTAGCCCGTGGAGGCTGGAGGAGGTCAACGGTGGAGATGAACAGTATCCCGTGGAGTCCCGTTTTGCGGTCCACCACACCCCTCCCGATGAACAGGACCCCCGTTTCGACCGTAGCGCTCCAACACAAGTCCGTTTCGTCCGCTTTGCGGTACGCCACACCCCTCCTGATCAACAGGACCCCCGTTTCGACCGTAGGAGGTCCGTTTCGTTCGTTTTGCGGTACGCCACACCCCTCCCGATGAACAGGACCCCCGTTTCGACCGTAGGAGGTCTGTTTCCTCCGTTTTGCGGTACGCCAGACCCCTCCCGATCAATAGGACCTCGTTCCGAATGTAGGAGGTCTGTTTCCTTCGTTTTGCGGTACGCCAGGCCTCGTTTCCATCGCCTGTTCCGTCCAAGCCCTCCCGATGAACACAACCACGCATTCCATTCCGACCCAGCCGGTTGGCTCCTACGCGTTCCGTTGCCTCTCAATGAACACGACGCATTCCGTTGCCTCCCCATGAACACGACGCATTCCGTTGCCTCCCAAGGAACATGACGCATTCCGTTGCCTCCCCATGAACACGATGACGACGCTGTTTCTCCGTTCCGACCCAGCCTTGTACACGAGCCCTGGCCGTACGTATGCGCGAGTAGGCGTTCGAGACCCCGCCCGTATGTACACATACGTGGCCGTATTTTCTTTCTTGCACCCTGGCCAATATCCGTATGTGTACATGCTACGTGTGCGCCTCTACTACAACACGTACGCGCCTCTACTACGACACGTGCGCGCCTCTACATCCACCAGTATATATGTACGTACACATTCGCGACCAGAATGACAACGCTACGTACGCTTCGACCAGGTGGGTCCCGACTGTCAGGTACTTCCTTGCATGCAAAGATGTAGCTGGTGGGTCCCAGCAGTAAGGGGGCGAATCGTTTTTTTCGGACACACTTCCTTGCGTGCGAAGATGTAGCTGGTGGGTCCCAACAGTCAGGGGCAAACGTTTTTTTCGCAAAATACGTTGGCCCATCCGGTGGGTCCCTGCTGCCAGGTGGAGGAATAATTATTTTGCACATAATAAGGAGGCACTTCCTTGTTGCGGCCGTGGACCTAGCTGTCAGCCTCTCCATGTACAGTCCATGTCCGATGGAAGCCGTTCCTTGACCACGTTGACCACGTCGTGCCGAGAGCGCCAGGGCGGTGGATGACGGCGAGGCCTAGGAAGGGGACGACATGGAGCCGGGGAAGACACGGCAGTGTATGCCCACGCGTAGAGGAGTACGAGGGTTCACTGGTTCGCTGCGGTGTGAGGCTGCCGTCGCCGCAGAATAACAAGGGGTGTGGGTGAGTAGAGGGATGGCCTTACCAGCGCTGGGAGTAGTAGGGGGCGGTGAGGCCTCTGCCGCATCACAGCCGGCCACGGGAGGCAGGAGCACGAGGCACGACCGGCACTGGTTTGGGCGGCTGGAGCAAGAAGACCAGAGGTTGAAGAAGCACTACGGCCGTTGGATGGACATCGTACGATCACTGGAGCTTGAATCGTGCATATTGACTAAGTTGACAAAGCCCTCCGTCCCCGTCAACTTAGTAGGCCCACAAGTCAGCCTGCCACTATACTGGGTCCCAGCTAACAGGGGGAGTATTCATTTTTTTGTGCGTAATAAGGAGGCACTTCCTTGCGTGCGAAGATATAGCTGGTGGGTCCGAGCTGTCAGCGGTGGTAACATTTTTTTTGCGAAATACAGAGTCCCTTTCGGTGGGTCCCTGATGTCAGGTGGAGGAATCATTATTTTGCGCGTAATAAGGAGGCATTCCTTGTGTGCGGCCATGGACCCAGCTGTCGGCCTCTCCATGTACAGTCCACTTCAGATGCATGTCGGTCGTTGACCACGTTGACTAGGCCGCGCCGAGAGCACCAGGGCGGTGGACGACGGCGAGGCCTAGGAAGGGAACGACATGGTGGCAGGGAAGACTCGGCAGTTGTTTCCCACACGGAGGGGAGTACGACTGTACGAGGGTTTACTGGTTCGTGTGCCGTCGCCGGAGAATAACAGCAGGTGTGGGTGAGTAGAGGGATGGCTAGGCCAGTGATGGGAGTACGGTGGGGCGGTGAGGCCTGCGCGGCAGCACAGCCGGCCGCGGGGAGGAGGGAGCAGACAGTCCCGCCGGCGCTTGTTTGAGCGGCTGGAGGAGGAAGACAGGGATTGAAGAAGCACGACGGCCGTTCGATGGACATCCAACAGTCATTGCTTGTGTGTCAACCTTTTTTTAGGAAAGCCTCAAATCTGTGGAAAATAGCATACAACCCATCTGCCATTATTTCTAATAATTTACAGCCCATTTGCTAATTCTTAAGGTTTTTTTGGACCCATATTCTTTTTGTTAGCATTACAGCCCATATAATGGCCACGGTTAAAAAATTATACGAAATTTTGCATATTGCGGTGCGGTCCAAACTGTTTTTAATCCCGAAATTTCGACTCATATTCAAACTGATTTTAAAAATAAATGTATATCAACATAAAATCCAACAAATTCTCCACGCCTAAAAAATAATGTAATTTAAAATCTTGAAATGAAAAAAAAAGATATTTGAAACTAATTGCCGGTTTGATGTGTTTTAAAAATGTACGGCCTATTTCTCATTACTGATGGGCCATTTTCTCGGCCAGCCGAATGAAAGCTCTCCTCGTCTTGAAAGATTTGCAGCCCAACTGTCCTGACAAAGAGACTTACTTGGCAAATCACAAAAAAACTGGGCTATGGCCGTGGACCCAGCTGTCAGCCTCTCCACGTATAGTACTCTTCCGATGGAAGTCGTTCCTTGACCACGTTGACCACGCCGCGCGGAGAGCACCATGGCGGTGGATGACGGCGAGGCCTCGGAAGGGGACGGCGCGGAACCAGGGAAGACGCGGTAGTGGAAGCCCATGCGGAGAGGAGTACGAGGGTTCACTGGTTCGGCTGCGGTGTGAGGCTGCCGTCGCTGCAGGGCCTGGCCAGTGGTGGGAATAGTAGGGGGCGGTGAGGCCTCCGTGGCAGCATAGCTGACCACGGGAGGCAGGAGCATGTGGCACGACCGGCGCTGCTTTGGGCGACTGGAGCAAGAAGACCAGAGGTTGAAGAAGCACTACAGGCGTCGGATGGACATAGTACGGTCACTGGAGCTAGAATCGTTCATATTGACTAAGTTGACAAAGCCCTCCATCCCCGTCAGCTTAGTAGGCCCACAAGTCAGCTTCCCACAATGGTGGGTCCCAGCTAGCAGGGGGGTATTCATTTTTGTGTGCATAATAAGGAGGCAGTTCCTTGCGTGCGAAGATATAGCTGGTGGGTCTGACATGTCAGCGGGGGGAACATTTTTTCGCGAAATACAGAGGCCCTTCCGGTGGGTCCCAGTGTCAAGTGGAGGAATCATTATTTTGCGCGTACAGTCCATGGCTGATGGATGTCGTTCGTTGACCACGTTGACCAGGCCGCGCCGAGAGCACCATGGCGATGGACGACGGCGAGGCCTAGGAAGGGAACGACACGGAGCCAGGGAAGACTCAGCAATGGTTGCCCACGCAGTGGGGAGTACGAGGGTTTACTGGTCCGGCTGCCGTCGCCGGAAAATAACAGGAGGTGTGGGGGAGTAGAGGAATGGCCTAGCCAGCAATGAAGTAGGGTGGGGCGGTGCGGCCTATGCGGCAGCACAGCCGGCCACAGGAAGCGGGAGCAGGCAGTCCCACCGGAGCTGGTTTGGGCGGCTGGAGCAAGAAGATCAGATATCGTTTGTGGACTAAGTTGACAAAGCCAAAGTACACGTCAACCTCGTAGACCCAGAAGTCAGCCTCCAAATCTGTCCCAAACAGCATACAGCCCGAAATTTCTAGCCAGATTCAAATTAATTTTAAATCTAAATATACCTTAATTTAAATTCAATGAAATTTTACCTGCACAAAAACAATGAAATTTAAAATATCAAAATCCAAAAGAAAACAATATTTTGGAACTAATTGCCTGTTTGCTGTATTTTTTTCATTTTACAGCCCATTTATTATTACTTATAGCCCATTTCTTATTATTTATAGCCCATTTTCTGGGCAAAATGCATCCCTCCTCGTCTTGAAAGATTTCCGGCCCAACAGGGCGTAGAAAAGCAAGTAGGCCTACGTTGGTTATTCTGCAAAAAACAAAATAGCTGGCTAGCCATTTTCAGAAAGGACAAAAACATACTGGGCTGGTCATGTGCTAAACATATGAAACAAAAGCCTGGGCTAGACGGGCCAAGGGTCCTGCACAACCCAGTTGATACCCTTCCCTGTCCCGAAAAAACAAAATTACGACGCGT